>NC_047136.2:15000-207500 GCF_009829125.3 Periophthalmus magnuspinnatus | reverse complement strand
GTTGTCAGATCCACTTTGAGCCTTAAAGTTGTAAAAGCTCTGTATAAAAATGTGGCTGTTTATCGTCTTTATCGTTCTGTTGATACTTTCAGGAACATTAAACTTTAAAAACATCTCCCAACTCCATGACCTCGGCTTTAAACACAAAGACGGAGAGGGCGAGGGGCATCGTCTCCAGGGTCACATGTAAATCAAAACAAAGCAGCCCGAGCCCTAAAGGTGGCGCTGTTTCACTGTGAGGCTCTGTTACACTGTGGGTTCTCTGTGGAGCCTGGAGCCCTGAAGGTGGCGCTGTCTGTGCTCTGAGCCTGAGAACTGCAGATGATCTCGTCTCGTTGCCGATGGACTCACAGATGAGGAGGTTTGTTCTGACTCGTGTCCCACAGGACGTCCTGAGTTTGTTCTGACTCGTGTCCCGCAGGACGTCCTGAGTTTGTTCTGACTCGTGTCCCGCAGGACGTCCTGAGTTTGTTCTGACTCGTGTCCCACAGGACGTCCTGAGTTTGTTCTGACTCGTGTCCCACAGGACGTCCTGAGTTTATTTCACAAACACAAAGATTTACCCTTTGAAGTTACAAAATCGATGCCATAATGAGGTCTTCTGTTTCGCCGTCGCTAATGTTTCACTTTTGGCTCGTTATTGTTGCTGCGTCTGAGGCAGTGACAGGAAATAGATGGAGCGAGGTCGTCCAGCGTCTGTATCGATCAGTGCGATTCTAACAAAGACGATACAGGAAAATATTGAACCAAACCTAAAGCAGAATCATCCATAAAACTCAACATAAAACTTTAAATCTACAGTGTGCAGAGTGTGCAGAGTGTGCAGAGTGTGCAGAGTGTGCAGAGTGTGCAGAGTGTGCAGAGTGTGCAGAGTGTGCAGAGTGTGCAGAGTGTGCAGAGTGTGCAGAGTGTGCAGAGTGTGCAGAGTGTGTGTCCAGTACAGTTTGTGCTCGTGCTGCTCTTCATGGATAAACACAGTTACAGTTGATTTAGTGAAATAAAATAGAACTGTTCTCAGTGAAACTTGGTTCACGTCCCCGTCCTCGTCCCCGTTCACGTCCCCGTCCCTGTCCTCCTCTTCACTGTCCTCACCTCTGTGTTTACATCACTCCGTCCACACGTCCTCATGATGTAATGTCAAACTCTGTGGAGGTAAAGACACGCCCAGGCCTTTGTCCCTCACAGTTTATGTCCCGTCTTATTCTGCTGTTGCTACGATACCACAGCGTCAAGGTTTCACCTGTGAGGAGAGAGAGTGTGTGTGTGTGTGTGCGTCTGTGGGGGTGTGCGCGTCGGGGTGTGTGTGTAATTACTCCTCTTGATTCTTGAGGCAGGTTGATGGTTGGATCCACAGTGAGTCTTGTTGCTGTGTGTGTCGGGGTGTGTGTGTGTGTGTGTGTGTGTGTGTGGGGGTGTGTGTATGTTCTAACAGTGCGTCTTGTTGCTATGGTGATGCTGATAATTAAAGGAGTGTGTGCACTTTCAGAACCGTTTGGACAGAAACAGGAGGTGATCAGAAGAACAAACACATGGATAAAAAATATGATAAACTGTTTTTATTTTACTACAAACCTGATTTTTACACATTTAGAAAAATCACTTGGTCTTTTTTAATTTGTTTTGTGTTTTTTTTCGAATGGCCTCCTCCTGTGTCCATCTTTTACCTGTGATCCTCTGTTTCTAATATTCAACCAATCTCCATTTTAGATTATTTTATTTTTGTTTGCTTTCCAAAACAAAACATATTATTGATTCATGAACATGATCAAGACTTTTATTCTCTACCATTTAACACTAAAAAGTCACATTTCTCCCTCTGTGTTTAAACTCATCCTCAAACCACATCGATGAGCCGGTTTCCTCTTTGACGATTACACAAGAATCTCGTCCAGTCGTTCGTCCAGAGAACGTTTGACCCCTGACCCCTGACCTCCTTTATTTTCATAACTGTTCTATTCTTCACGTGTCTTTGGTGAAACAGTCTGACAGCTTCATCACCCTGAGTCTTCCTCTGACTGCTCTAACATTTAGGCGTGATGGCTCCACCTCGTACATATTCAACAGAGCCGTCCCGAGTGAGCCGTCCCGAGTGAGCCGTCAGAGGGGCATGACTCACTGGGCTCCCGCTCACACACAGCTCTGGTTTGGACAGAGCGAGTGTGGACAGAGGTCATATTAGTGACCATGAGCTCAGGCATTAGCTCTGCTGAGGTAATTGGTCCCGGGAGATTCATAATTAGTGCCACCTATAGGTTATTAGTGGTTATGTCGCGCTGTACTTGAGTTAACGACGGTCTCGCGTATGGAGAGTCTTATGAAACGCCTTTGACAGGAGGATATGTGTATAATCTGTGTAGACTGACTGTGACGTCACAGCTTCAGCTCCACATGAAGCTCATCCATGTTTGAGCAGATACAGCGGAGAATCTGGAGCTCAGTTCCGTATATGGAGCTTTGACTGTATCATAGCAACCATAGAGACATTGGGGATCTTCTCGCCCTCACCGCTGAGCAGGGAGCGGGCGCTTAGCAGAGCTGTCAATCAAACCTGTTGCTAACGCTAACAGGAGCGACCGCGGGGAAAGACGCCGCCTGATTTGTCTGTTATTAATGTTCATATCTTGATTTATGGACAGAAAAGTGGAAAACAGCATCTGACAGCAGCAGTTACAGAGAAAGGCCCCTGCTTTTCAATGTAAAATGAACTGGAGCCAGAGTCAATGGAGCTCGACACATGTCCATGATCACGTCCTGTTTGGAACGGATTAACACACACAAATACATGTGTTGTGTCGTGAGTGTGTCGTGAGTGTGTCGTGAGAGTGTCGTGAGTGTGTCGTGAGAGTGTCGTGAGTATGTCGTGAGTGTGTCGTGAGAGTGTCGTGAGTGTGTCGTGAGTGTGTCGTGAGTGTGTCGTGAGTGTGTCGTGAGAGTGTCGTGAGTGTGTCGTGAGTGTGTCGTGAGTGTGTCGTGAGAGTGTCGTGAGTGTGTCGTGAGAGTGTCGTGAGTGTGTCGTGAGTGTGTCGTGAGTGTGTCGTGAGAGTGTCGTGAGTGTGTCGTGAGAGTGTCGTGAGTGTGTCGTGAGAGTGTCGTGAGAGTGTCGTGAGTGTGTCGTGAGTGTGTCGTGAGTGTGTCGTGAGTGTGTCGTGAGTGTGTCGTGAGAGTGTCGTGAGAGTGTCGTGAGTGTGTCGTGAGAGTGTCGTGAGAGTGTCGTGAGTGTGTCGTGAGAGTGTCGTGAGAGTGTCGTGAGAGTGTCGTGAGTGTGTCGTGAGAGTGTCGTGAGAGTGTCGTGAGTGTGTCGTGAGAGTGTCGTGAGACTGCTCCTTGGAGATTTTGTGTTCCTCTCTTTATCCCATTGGCCTGACCCGTGCCTCTGTCACACTGCCCCCTGACCCGTGCCCCTGTCACACTGCCCCCTGACCCGTGCACCTGTCACACTGCCCCCTGACCCGTGCCCCTGTCACACTGCCCCCTGACCCGTGCACCTGTCACACTGCCCCCTGACCCGTGCACCTGTCACACTGACCCGTGCACCTGTCACACTGCCCCCTGCCCCTGTCACACTGCCCCCTGCCCCTGTCACACTGCCCCCTGCCCCTGTCACACTGCCCCCTGACCCGTGCCCCTGTCACACTGTGGTCAGTCTGTGGAGCCGCCCTGTGTCTGACCCGTGTCCAGAGCCTGAAACACATTAGAACTTTTATGTGTGACAGAGTCCTGCAGGAGCACAGTCCTCACATGAGTCACATATAATAATAATAATAATAACTAATATTCTTATCACCGTGGTAATGAAGTAGTTCTTTTAAAAATATAACTAAGTGGTTCCTGTTGTGCTTGTGTCTCTATGGTTCTCATCTCTGTTGATCATTTTGTTATAATTTACACATTTTAAATCACAATATTCATCTAAAACCACTTCATAAAAGAAACAAATCCGTTGACTTCCACGTTATAAAACTGTGGTGTCCATTGGAGCTGACGTCGCCGTAAACGTCATCAAAACAAAGCGGCGCATGCTGACAGCGCCCCCTATGGACAGACGCACATCACACTAGAGCAGCACAACTGGAACATGGAGAAACATCTGAACATTTGAACATTTGAGGATTTAACATAACGTCTGCAGTTTATGTGTAACTTATGTCCAAAACACGTATGACCTTTATATATTTTAAATAACTGCTTTGACGCGTCGCCTACTTCATTTTTATTACATGTTTAAATATATTTCCAGCAGCCGTTTCTCTCCTTGTGCCTCCCTCTGGTCGGCGGCGCTGTGTGTCATGAAGCGAACGACCTCACAGTTTTAAATCTGTTGGTTTTTATTTCCTTCTTTATGGCACAATCTGAAGGTTGTGGACACTGAGATTAAACCCACTGAGCAGTGACGTGAGCAGCACAAACTCGTTCATAAACGTGTTTTAAAGCGGCGTCGCAGTTTAATGAGGCGTTTGTTCAGTGACATAAACTCCGCCTCTTTACAGCTGAGCTCACAAAGGTGATTAGAACATTAAACCCAGAGTAAATGTTCTTACGCCGATAAAAGACGATAAAAACGCCTTAAATGTGCCTCGTTTGTTTTAAAAGTTTGTCCTTATAACATATTTAAAGTTAATGTTTAATCTTTTGAACACGACTGATACTGTTAAACTTTTAAAAACAAAGTCGTAAACTGAAAATACTGCACTTTATGTGATTCACTGTGTAATGACGTCATGGAGTTTCAAAGTCCAGCTCGTCTTCAGTCAAACATCGAGAACAAACAGTCGTAAAAGTCTGTCATATTCTCATTCGCTCTTAGTTCTAATGTTTTATTTAAATTGTAGTTTTATATAAACTCCTGCTTAAAGGAGTAACTCGTTTTAAGACTCGTTTTAGATTTGATTCATATCTGTGTTTTACAAATCTACTATATGTTTTTATCATGTAAATATAAAAATGACGTGTAACGAGGTCAGAGGGATTAGGTCGCTCCCGCCAGCGTTAGGAGGAGCAAGACTCGCTCCTGATTGGCTCGTTGGTTGCTATGATACTCGTGGTCTCTGTTCCTGCTCCGGCCTCGATGAGCTTCATTTGGAGCTGAAGCTGTGGCGACGTCACACAGTTCACTTCTTTAAACATTACCTTTTGTATTTTCAGATTTATTTTACAGTATTTAAACATAATGAGAACATAAACCTCTGATATAAATGAAGTAACAGAGAAATGCTCCTGATAAATACACATGATAATGAATCACACTCATGTGTCACAGCTCAGCTCTTGTTTGTCGTCTCTACATTGAGTAAAGTCGTATGTTTTTGTGTGTTGTTTTTGTGTGTTGTTTTTGTGTGTTGTGCTGTGGCTCAGAGCTCGGCCCACACACTGTGTTATATTAATGTCACTGCAGACTGAGGGGACAGTGTTTATCTGTGAATACTTCAGCTGAGGCTATTGTTAGCGTGATGCTAGTGAGGAGCACACTGATACTGTCCAGTCTGACTCCACACAATCTCCACACAATCTCCACACAAACTCCACCCTCCACCCTCCACACAAACTCCACTCAGCCCTGAGAGACACTGCAGAGACGGGACTGTCCCTCTGCCAGAACCAGCCTTATAAGGCTCTGAGCCCAGCCCCAGTGTGGCACCGAGCTCTGCCAGGACTGATTTAGTCCACAGTCTGTGCTCCACAGAGCAGTCCCCACAGAGCAGTCCCCACAGAACAGTCCCCACAGAACAGTCCCCACAGAGCAGTCCCCACAGAACAGTCCCCACAGAGCAGTCCCCACAGAGCAGTCCCCAAAGAACAGTCCCCACAGAGCAGTCCCCACAGAGCAGTCCCCACAGAGCAGTCCCCACAGAGCAGTCCCCACAGAACAGTCCCCACAGAGCAGTCCCCACAGAGCAGTCCCCACAGAACAGTCCCCACAGAACAGTCCCCACAGAGCAGTCCCCACAGGACAGTCCCCACAGAACAGTCCCCACAGAACAGTCCCCACAGGACAGTCCCCACAGAACAGTCCCCACAGAACAGTCCCCACAGGACAGTCCCCACAGAGCAGTCCCCACAGAGCAGTCCCCAAAGAACAGTCCCCACAGAGCAGTCCCCACAGAGCAGTCCCCACAGAACAGTCCCCACAGAACAGTCCCCACAGAGCAGTCCCCACAGGACAGTCCCCACAGGACAGTCCCCACAGAACAGTCCCCACAGGACAGTCCCCACAGGACAGTCCCCACAGAACAGTCCCCACAGAACAGTCCCCCACAGAACAGTCCCCCACAGAACAGTCCCCACAGGACAGTCCCCACAGAGACCTCTGTCAATGATCGGTGCTAGTGCAGCCTCTGCTGCTCAGGGAGTGAAGTGTGGAGTTTCTGAGCTTTGACATGAGGCCTGTGCACACACAGACACACGTGTGTGTGTCTCCGCAGGTGCACACACTGACACACATGTGTGTGTGTAAACTGAACTAAAACACTCAGATGTCGCTGTGTTTTCCTCGTCTTTGTGTTTTCGTGTTGAGACGTACAGACTAAACTGCAGAGTAAAGCCCCTTTTTATTTGTGAGAGGAAGTTAAATAAGAATGAATATAACAAAAGGCTGAACATGTTTAATTCAAAGGGTTTTAGAGCGATGTGCAGGTCCAACGCCTGAGCAGAGGACGAGTCGTGTCCACATGTGTAAAGAGGCTTACAGAGTCTTACAGAGTCTTACAGGCTCCTCCGCCGCTGAGCCGGAGCTTTCACTGGTAAAACATGATTTATATGAATGTGAAGTGTGTGATCAGCACACGTGTGTTTACACAACACACCTCAGTGCAGATGTCACTGTACAGGAGCATCTGCAAACCAGGAAGTAACACTGGTGCACTGTTAGCATGCTAGTTGTTATTAGCTGTTTGTTTGATGGTAAAAGTTCTTTTATTTGGATGTAGGAGTTTGTTAAAGTGAAGAGCAACTTTGGACCAAACTGTTTAAAATGAACCTGCTCTTTATGTTTTTAAGAAACGAGGTTCATCGTGTTTGTCTTTCCTCTTTTCTCTGAACCAGGGAAGGACCAGTACAGAGTACACAGAGTACACACAGAGAGTACACACAGAGTACACACAGAGTACACACAGAGTGTACACAGAGTACACACAGAGTACACACAGAGTACACACAGAGTACACACAGAGTACACACAGAGTGTACACAGAGTGTACACAGAGTGTACACAGAGTGTACACAGAGTGTACACAGAGTGTACACAGAGTGTACACAGAGTACACACAGAGTACACACAGAGTACACACAGAGTACACACAGAGTACGCACAGTTGTATTTTAACACTTTAAAGTGTGACATAACTGTAGTAAACTCCTTCTTCTCTAAAGGCTGGAGGTGAAGCAGCGGCTGCGTCTTATTATACAGTCATGAAAAAACATGGATCGCGTCTTGTTGAGCTCCATGTTCAGATCTGTAAAGACGTCACTTTGAACAGTTTGGGTTTTAGAACAATTTGTCCTCGTTGTTTAATTTGCTGTTACCACGACGACAAACTGAAGTCTCACCTGTGAATGTGAAAAGCCTGTTCTCTCTGTGAATGTCTCAAATATGAGTTAATTCAGTGTTTTAAATGAAGCCGGTCCCGACGTTCTCCTCAGAGTTGAGCGTTTGTTTTCTCGTTGCTATGGAGACGTCACGGTGATGGAGCAGAGCAGTGATGTAGAAGGTGATTTAACCATGGACTGTTTATATAAATGGACATAGCTAACCTGCTAGCCGCCGCGTGTCAAATAGGACGTGAGCAGATTCAGAGAGAGCTCATGCAGAAAAGGACGAGCAGAAATGGACGAGAGATGGGCCGAATACGCAGGAAAACTCAAACGTACAAATGAAACGATGGAGGGCTCCAGGTGTTTGTGCCTCGTGAACATCACTTCACATCGGCCTCTTCAGCGCAGACCCGTTATAATCACATCACTCTGTCCTATAATCCTCTGAGCTCAGTTATATAAAGTTCTACCAGCGACGAGCCTCCAGTCCCATCACACGAGCCTCATAAGTGACTCATCTTCTCAAACTGACCCAGCGAGACACAAATCCAGTGTTTCGTCTGAAGAACACGACTCAGGACCCCCACAGAGCATTTACAAACAGGACAGAGCCACCAGACGGACACGGCCGAGTGAGAACCGTTCAAACGGATCAGCGGGATTTCAGATTGTAGCAGCTAGCTTCAGACGGCTAGCTTCAGACGGCTAACTCAGGAGGCAGGGCTGAAGATGAAGATATAGAAGAAGTGGGAGGGAGGGACACAAATAGAGTTAAAGGTGCACTGTGTAACTTCTCTGGTTTATGGTCCACCACCTGCTTGTCTCCATGGAGATGTTATTGCCTTGTCTCAAATGTTCGACAGTATGGCATTAAATGAATCGCTCTCACTGTTGTCTTTACACAGATCTGTCCTGTAACTTTGCCTGGAGGCTTGTCTCCATGGAGATAGATATTTTTAATGACAAACTGTGGAACATTCGAGGCAAAGAAGAGAAGCAGGTGGTGGAAACACTACAGAAAAGTTACATATTGTTCTTTATTCAGAGTATGACTGATCTTCACATTCTGGTTTAGAGTTTTTATGAGCACAAAGACAAAACACCCGAGTAAATGTGACTGAACAGCCGCCTCTGTTTTGGATCTAAGTAGGTGAAGCTTGCGCCCCCTACTGTCTTCTCCAGGACTACATCCATGTGTGTGATCAGGTGTACGCCCCCTCGTCTCGGTTCATGCTCCTTGGACCTCGTTTGTGGACCTCAATTGCCCCTCTGATCCGGCGTTGGAGTTTCAGCACAGAGGACCCTCCCCCATCACACGAGACGCAGCCCTGGAGAAGACTTCACACAGCAGGGGGCGCAAGATCCCACTACTGTCCACTACAACAAAGTAAAACAGCACCGAATAAATCACTACACCGTCACTACACTGCACCATCACTGCACCATCACTACACCGTCACTACACTGCACCATCACTACACCGTCACTACACTGCACCATCACTACACCGTCACTACACTGCACCATCACTACACCGTCACTACACTGCACCATCACTATGTCACTACACCACTAATACACTACACCAACACTACACCATCACTACACCGTCACTATACTACACCACCACTATACTACAACATCACTACACCGTCACTATACTACACCATCACTACAGCGTCACTACACTACACCAACACTACACTACACCGTCACTTGACACCTGAGAGGAGGCTACAGGAAGTGAACTGTGTAAATCAGGGAAACACACTGTGGCTAATTTAAAACTGAAAATAGAAGGATCTTTTTCAAAGACGTGCTGTCTCAGTGTTTTCTTTTGTCAGCAGCTCTGTCTACATGTTACATACTACATACTACATACTACATACTAACACCTCTGCCTCCAGCGAGCAGGAATCAGGTTTATACACAGAACACACCGTGCATTTGTCAGATCCTCTGAGGCTCCGCCCTGCAGCTCTCACACTAATGAAAGACCCAGACTCATGTTCTCACCCTGAGCCTTTATTCACTTTTACACTTCACTGTTTATTCCCTGCAGTGAAAGTCGAGCAGTTTGGACTTGTATTTCAACACTTGTTTGGCTCCAGTGTCTCATTATTTTTCCTGAGTAGAACATGTTTCAGTGTGATGTGCTCGGGTGTTTGGACGTCCTCAGGATGTGTCAGACCCGAAACAGTGAATGTCCTCAGAACCACAGCACTGAGGAGCAGGAGCCGGGACAGAACCACACGAGCCGGGACAGAACCACACGAGCCCGGACAGAATCACACGAGCTGGGACAGAACCACAGCACTGAGGAGCAGGAGGCGGGACAGAACCACAGGAGCTGGGACAGAACCACACGAGCCGGGACAGAACCACACGAGCCGGGACAGAACCACAGGAGCCGTGACAGAATCACAGGAGCCGGGACAGAACCACACGAGCCGGGACAGAACCACAGGAGCCGTGACAGAATCACAGGAGCCGGGACAGAACCACACGAGCCGGGACAGAACCACACGAGCCGGGACAGAACCACAGGAGTCAGGACAGAACCACACGAGCCGGGACAGAACCACAGGAGCCGTGACAGAATCACAGGAGCCGGGACAGAACCACACGAGCCGGGACAGAACCACAGGAGCCGGGACAGAACCACACGAGCCGGGACAGAACCACACGAGCCGGGACAGAACCACACGAGCCGGGACAGAACCATTGTTGGGACGGTTACAGAATCTTATAAAGAGCAAACTCCACCTCAGTTCAAACTGGACTGAACAGTAAAAGTACTTTTCTGATTTGAGGGGTGATTCTCATCGTGTTCGTGGAAACATCCTGGCTCAAGTTTTTAAGCTAAAACTTCGACTTTGAACAAAAATAAAAAATGAAAAATGAAGACATTGATTCATATTGTTTCTGTGACCAAAATATGAATCATTTTGACTCATTATCACTAACACTTGTGTGAAATACTTTCACTTTTTACTCTTTAAGTACATTTTAATGGGTACTTAAATACTTTTACTCAAGTACTTCATCCATCACTAGACCTGTTTATAAATGTACTGTTTGAATGTGGTCTCAGTGTAACGCTTATTAAATGTATTTATCAAATATATTTATAAATGTATTTATTAAATATATGTATAAATGTATTTATTAAATGTATTTATAAATGTATTTATAAATATATGTATAAATGTATTTATCAAATATATTTATAAATGTATTTATTAAATATATGTATAAATGTATTTATCAAATATATTTATAAATGTATTTATTAAATATATTTATAAATGTATTTATAAATGTATTTATATATGTATTTATAAATGTATTTATAAATGTATTCATGAGACTTCAGTGACACACTGACTCAGTATCTCACTTGTTTGTTGAACTTTTAATCCCAGATCTCATGATTGTTTCTAAAAACTGGCCGCTCTAGAAATGAAACGGGAAAAAAGCTTTTGTTTATTTTTCTTCCTAAAAATGTAATCCATTTGAAGGACAAACTCTCTCCACTTTAATAATGTGGAGATAAACATTTATAATCACACCTGCTCCTGTTTTTAATGTTTTAAATGGAGCTGTTGTTTTGTTTTTGTTTGTATTGTTCTGTATTTGAACAGGGCTCATGAGAAAGACTCTGGTACTTTCACTGGACTCTGGACAAATAAAGACAAAATGTATAAAATGCAGAATCTCAGAAGGGCAGAAGTAACAGCTCTGTCCCTGTTGATTTTTGTTTCCATTGCACAAATAAACTCATAATAATCAAATAAAAGCCTCAGTGTTTCAGATCTGGAGCATTCTGTTCTCACGGTTCATTATAAACATGTCCGTGCTGAAAGTCTGAAGCTCCACATATGAAACGGCTAAATATAACCTCTGTCCTGTGTGTTTTTATCCTGTTGGTCACGGTGTGTGTGGTGCTGCTCGGCTCATGCACAGATGCATTCTGGGACTTTGTTTTTCCAGTTTTTCCCTTTAGCTTTAATGTAGGAGACTTAAGTAAAATAACATTTGGAAAAATAAATGATCATGAAACGACATGAATAAACACGTGAGGCTCCAGTGTCGTGATGAATCAGCCTCCCGCCACATTCACATATGTAACACGTATGTAACATGTATGTAACATGTATGTTACATGTATGTTACATGTATGTGCGCGTGTTACATATGTGAATCCTGATGTTTGTAGATGATGCAGATCTGAGTTCACAGACGCTAACGTGGCCTGTCACTCAAACATCACAGTGGAATCTGGTTTTTCATTTTCTAGACATGAGTTTGTGGTTATGTAATATTATGTTTATGCATAACATGTTTTTAAATCTGGGGAGGGTTTGTGATGCAATTCCACCGCACACAATCGTGTTTTTAATGAAAACATGAGCAGATGAGGAGGGACCTGTTTGGTCACTCCTGGAGTGAGAAATAAAAGCCGTCGTTTTAATCATGCATAAATGAAACAAAGACATTAGACAAAAATGTTTTAACTGATGCAAATTTTGAGCCATTCAAGGATACGATTTTAGCAACATGTAAAATGAAACTGGATTTACGCAGGTTTGAAGCTTCAGTCTGTTATGGAGAATAGACTTTTACCAGGGAAGAGCCAGAGTCAGCGCTTTAAAACACCTAAAACTGAACAAACTGAAGCACTGTCCTCCAAACCTGCAGCTCTAAAACCCTTTGAGAAGCTCCTCCATCACCTCCACTCACCTCTGACTGTGCAGGTGGAGGAGACGGGCCCCAAACGGCTCTCACATCTGGGACAGAGCCGTATATAAATGGACATTGCTAACCCGCTAGGCGCCGCGTTCCACATACGACGTGATCATGGGCGCACTTCCATCTCCATCATAAAAATGTCCTTTGAAACGTATTAAGAACCGTTAAAACAAACATTATTTTGTTTTATTTTATTCGTTCACTCATTTTATCTTTGTTCTTTCAGCATCAAGATGGTCCTGATGTGGACGAGCGGAGACACGTTCAAGACCGGCTACTTCCTCATGACCCAGGCTCCGGTCCAGTTCTGGATTTGTGGCCTTCTCCAGGTGTTTGTGGACTTTGCCATTTTATTCCAGGTTTACTACTACAGCCGATACCCCCAGAAGCCCGTCTCCCACGCCGCCTCCCACACCAGCAGTGCCAAAGCCCTGTGAGCGAGCTGAGGACGCCACACTGAGCATGACCAAAGCATCAAGATGGCGCCGCGAGTCTGTACGACACAAACAGCCATAGATCAGACGTGAACCGCAGTATTTTAAAGACTCTTGTTACAGAAACAACTCATTAGTGTCTCTTCCACTGGAGCGTCGGCCGATGTGGAGCACAGACTCTAAACGTGACCCTGGATCTGCCCGTGGTCAGTGATCTGCCCGTGGTCAGTATTACACACGTGGAGATGTACTTAACGTTTCACTGAAGCCTTTTGTCGTCCGGATGCTGATGTTCGTTGCATGGAGCCTCTGCCTTAAATCTCCTTCAGTGTCACGCGGTGTTACCTGTAATATCCATGTTCTGTCCATAGGAGGCGTATTTTTCATAGACGTGTTCTCCTCGTTATCCCAGAGATGTGGATTTATATGAACAAACAATCAAAGAACTCACACTGTAACACAACACGTTTTTATTCAGACAATCTGGAGAATTGTTTAAGTTTGTTATTTTATCTTTGATTTTGTCATTTTCATGTTTATCGCCAAGAACCTTCTGTGGTTGGTCAGTTTTAAATGAATCTAGAATCAAAAGGGAGAGTTCAGTTTTATGTTCACGTCACATTTGAGTCGTAAATGACGTTACACACTTTTGTATAACATTTATATCACGTGTGATGCACCAGGTCTGTTGTTACTTCATTAGATTCATGTTTCAGCTGTTTTCATGTCTGGATTACATCATCACATATTTCTACTTCACAGAGCAGAAGTTTCATTTATGTTTACACTTTTTATGTTTTGTTCATAAATGTAACGCCCCTGCGGTCAGTCTCCCTCTGGTCACTGGCCTGTGTCTTCTGAAGCCCTGAAGCCCAAAACAAACTCTGCTGAAGCCCTGAAACTCGGTGCAAACTGCTCGTGTGAAGCAGGTCCAGATTCTGGACACTTCCTTTGGGCTTTGAACGTCTCAGATCTGAATTCACAAAAACATCTGCTGCATTTTATGCCAAAAACATTTGTTTTCTCCATTGGCGTCAGGGGCTGGAACAGATGTGAAACTGTGAACGGAGGCATGAGGTCACGTGACTTTAGGTCACGTGACTTTAGGTCATGTGACTTTAGGTCATGTGACTGCGGCGTCATAAATGAGACGACCTGACTTACTGCACAATCGTTTAGATTTTACAGACAGTGAGGCCCGGCATTTATACAAGACTCATAAGATTATATAGAGTTTACATGTATGTAAAGTACACATGTATGTGAAGAATTATACATGTATGTAGAGTATACAGTACATGTATGTATTATATATGTTTTATGTAAAGTTGTGAACGTCCTGAGGAAACGCTGCAGCTTAAATCAAAGAATGAGTCACATTTACACTGAGCTCGGGTCATTACACTGAGCTCAGGTCATTACACTGAGCTCAGGTCATTACACTGAGCTCAGGTCATGTTCTTCCTCGTTTTCACTCGTGTCAGACTCGTCTGTTTTTCCTGCAGTTTTCTGTTTCAGTGATTTTAACCCTTTTTTTTTTTCAAACAAAATCTGTGATTTTTAAATTTCATTTTATTTTATTTTTAATGAATCTGTTCAACAAAAAGTGTTTCACCTTCACTTCAGTGTCGAATCAGGCAGGGTTAAAATGACCTGAAGTTAAACTGACCTGAGGTTAAACTGACCTGAAGTTAAACTGACCTGAGGTTAAACTGACCTGAGGTTAAAATGACCTGAGTTAAACTGACCTGAGGTTCTGTGTGAAGTGCCTGGTTCATTATTTCATTGAAGCTGAGCTTCATTTTCCTGACGCTGTGAAACGGGTGGAGCTGTTTCCTCGTCTCCAGTGAAGAGGCTCGTCTGTTGTCATGGTGATATCGTTTGTTTATTTACGAGTCGGCTCCATGAAGCAGGAGGAGCTCAGTGTTTGTCCAATGACCTGGAGGTTGGAGGTTTGACTCAACAAAAACAAAACATAATCTGTAGAACGAACAGAGCCACGGAGCCACAGAGCCACAGAGCCACTGAGCCACGGAGCCACAGAGCCACAGAGCCACAGGCTGGAGGTGAGTCCAGCTCCACAGATGAAGACACTGTGTCTTTGAGCAAGACACTTTACCCCAGTGTGTGTGTGTGTGTGAGTGTGTGGAGCGAGAGCGGCGAACACAGCAGGGCCCTGTGTCCGCGGGCCCCTGTGTCCGCGGGCCCCTGTGTCTGTGGCCCCTGTGTCCGTGGGCCCCTGTGTCTGTGGCCCCTGTGTCCGTGGGCCCCTGTGTCTGTGGCCCCTGTGTCCGCGGGCCCCTGTGTCTGTGGCCCCTGTGTCCGTGGGCCCCTGTGTCTGTGGCCCCTGTGTCCGTGGGCCCCTGTGTCCGCGGGCCCCCGTGTCGGGGTTAAACAGGTTCCCGTTTCACACAGACTGAATCTTTAGTTTGATCTAAACTCTTAAAGTGCCTCATCGACTCTAAACACAAACCTCAGTGTCAAACAAAACTCTGATCCCAAGACCTCGAGATTCTGCAGGTCAACGATTCATTTACATCCTGGACTTACTGAAACATCCTGGACTTACTGAAACATCCTGGACTTACTGAAACATCCTGGACTTACTGAAACATCCTGGACTTGCAAACAAAAAGCCTCAGAATGTTTCATGAACCAAGGCGTTTGACCCAGTGACCGGACAGAACATCAGAGCTGTTTACAGGAGGAATATTTCCACGTTGGTTCTTCTCGCTCATCGAGGTCGTGAGACTCTGGAGAACATCATCAGTTTTTATTATTCCACATGTTTTGTGTCTCTGGACACGTGACGGTCACTGCTCTGGACAGAGTTTAATCACCGTCTGTTTCTGCTGTTATATTTTCATATTTTACAGTATTTTATCAAAGTCCAAAAGTCTTTATATTTTATTTACAGAAATGTTACCAGAATACGTTCATTTGTAAAACTGTTTTACCTTAAAAGGAATAAAGTGAAACTGAACAGTTTCATACGGGATTGAGTGTTTTGGTTTTTTTTTGCCAAAGTAAAAACACAAAATGACACAACTTAAGTAGAATTACAAAGTTATGGTCCGTGAAATAACTCGAGTAAAAAGTAAAGAACATTCAATCATTTTGTATCGTCAGCATTTTCATCTGGATGATTCTTGAGGAAATGTTTTTGAGCACTACCCACATAAAACAATACAAACATGTTTATAACCTTCTTTACTCACAGGGGGCGCTGTTCAGAAGAACATCCTCCTGCCTCGTTGGAAACACTTTAGATCCAAATGATTCTTCCTCCATAAGTCACTTTCCTTCACAGACCTCACAGAAGAACCCTTTAAGAACCTTTAAGAACCCGTCTTTATGAAGGCTCCAGTCCCGACGTCGTAAACACAGAGTGAAGAGACACTTGAGCGTGATGTGTCTGAGGTGGAGATGTTTGGAGCTGGGTGGAGGGTCCTCAGTGACTCTAAGATCCAGTCTGTGTGAGTCTGTCTGGGGTCAGAGGGAGAAGCTGCTGCTCGATGTCAACTCAGGAATTTAAAAACAAATACAAAAGATACAGTAACGTGCAGGTCCATGTCACGATTATGGCACTTTAAAGATATGAGCTTGTTAAGTACTTTAGGTTAGTCAGATCTGTCTGAAGGGAGGAGCTAACTACACTGAAACTGTGAACAGCTTTTGTTTCCAGTTTCAGGCTTAATGGGCCTACTGGCTCGCTCGATTGTTCTCTTTGTTTCCTTTGTTTGTTCTGGGTCTGAGGATGGAGTTGTAGATGGGGGAGAGATTATGTCTCAATCCTCAATCCTGTTTAAGGAAGGATTCTCTTTTCTAACAAAAATCTCTTCTTTAACTCTCAAATCGTTTCTTTTCTCTGGCTCAGATCTGACCCGGAGCAGAATATGGGACTTTTATATCCAAAAGTTTTATATCTGGATAAAAACTATAATCCATATTTATAAATTTAAAACATATGATTATGTTTTATGTTAAAATCCCATTTTATGATTAAAAATCCCAAAGAGCAGAAGAAGTGTCCGTGTTATGCATAAAAGAAAAGCAACTCCACAGGGATCATAGTCATTAGAATCTTTATTATTTTTGCAAAAGAGCCGGCTCCTCAGGCCACACGAGTCCTTTGGAGAAGCAGTTTGATTCAAACAGTTCTGCTCCATTCACAGAACAAAACAGAGACAGAGTAAAAATACAGATACAGTGACGTTTGTCCTCACGCTGTTTAACGTCTCATTCACTCGAGATTCAGCCCCAAGAGACTCGCTCCACCTCTGGCTCTCTCAGCTCTGATTCACGATTCACTCAGCTCTGATTCACGATTCACTCAGCCCTGATTCACGATTCACTCAGGCCTGATTCACGATTCACTCAGGCCTGATTCACGATTCACTCAGCTCTGATTCACGATTCACTCAGCTCTGATTCACGATTCACTCAGCTCTGATTCACGATTCACTCAGGCCTGATTCACGATTCACTCAGCTCTGATTCACCGGCTCCACCGGCTTAAACTGTGTCCAGAGCCATTTAAAAAGTAAGAGATGTCCAAACAGGACACTAGACAATGAATTAAAGCAACATCGTGTAACTTTCTGAAGGCGGCATGTCATCTCTGCAGCTCCGGGAGGATCCTGAGGCCTTCCCAGAGAGACATAGTCCCTCCGGCGTGAGCTGGGTCTTTCCCGGGGCCTCCTCCTGGTGGGACATGAACACCTCCCCACGGAGACGTCCAGGAGGTGTCCTGAGCAGATGCCCGAGCCTCAGCTGCTCCTCTCCATGTGGAGGAGCAGCGGCTCTACTCCAAGCTCCTGTGTGACTGAGCTTCTCACCCTATCTCTGAGGGAGGAATCTCATTTCAGCCGCTTGTATCCGTGATCTCGTCCTTTCGGTCATTACCCAGAGCTCATGACCATAGGTGAGAGCAGAACATAGACTGAGGTAAATCGA
This sequence comes from Periophthalmus magnuspinnatus, assembly GCF_009829125.3. Classification (NCBI taxonomy): domain Eukaryota; kingdom Metazoa; phylum Chordata; class Actinopteri; order Gobiiformes; family Gobiidae; genus Periophthalmus; species Periophthalmus magnuspinnatus. The sequence continues at coordinate 189,831 of NC_047136.2, read as the reverse complement.
GAGCTTTTCCTTTGGACTCAGCTCCTTCTTCACCACAACGGACGATACAGCGACAACATCACTGCAGACGCTGATCCAACTGTCAATCTCACACCCCATCCTTCCCTCAGTTGAGAAAAAGACCCCGAGATACTTGAACTCCTCCACTTGAGGCACCCTCTCAGGGTGGGCGGTGAGTCCATCCCAGACACTTCACTCGGCTTCAAACTGCCCAAGTGCTGCAGGTCCTGACTCGATGAAGCATCAGGACAACATCATCCACAAACAGCAGAGATGAAATCCTGTGGTCCCTGAACCAGACCCCCTCCAGCCCCTGGCTGAGCCTAGAAATTCTGTCCATAAATATAATGAACAGAACCGGTGACAAAGGGCAGCCCTGAGTCCAACATGCACCGGGAACAGGTCTGACTTACTGCAGAGACACAGCTCCTGCTCTGGTCATACAGGGACCGGACAGCCCTTAGCAAAGGGCCCCGGACCCCATACTCCCAGAGCACCCCCCAAAGGACACCACGAGGGACACGGTCGAATGCCTTCTCCAGATCCACAAAACACATGTGGACTGTGGCAAACTCCCATGAGCCTCGAGGACCAGATGAAGGGGAAAAAACCACACTTGCCTCCTGTGGGCTCACCACCCACACCAGAGACACCAGGACCGCCTGGGGTGAAGGTCGATGATCGACTTTGTCGCCGTGTCTCTGACCTCCGGCCGTGTGTCCCGGACACTCGGGTGAAGAGAGAGGCAGAGCTGTAGAGCACCACCTGGTGGTGACTTGGATCTGCTGGTGGAGGAGGAGGCCAGACAGACCTGGCAAGTCCAAGCGTTTCGTGAGGGTCTGTTCAGATCGTCTGGTGGAGCCTCTGTCAGGGGGGTTTTCAACTCACACCTCCAGAAGAGCTTCTCCCTGATCCTGGGGGAGGCTGGGGACATGGAGTCCGATGGGACCGTGTTCTCTCTGTGGTCAATGCGGCCGCTTTTAGCTTTGGTCGTAAGGTCAGCGGTGAATGTCGTGACGGTAATCCAGAACCTGGTGGTGGACGCCGCAGGTAAAGGATGTCATCAGACTGAAGTCTGGGCTGGGCCATGGAGGAGGACTATCAGTCGGGCTCAAAGGTTTTATACCATACTGTGGAATATTAAAGCCAAAGGAACGTTCCCAAGGAGACGAGCAGAGGGAACCCTCCTACAAGCCACATAAGAGCCAGGTTTGTGGAGAAGCAAGACTCACAATAGGCATCTGCTTTTATATGTTTTAGTGAAATAAAAATATGCTTTTATTTTAGTCTAGTATTTGTATCTGGTTAAAAAGTTACACACTGTGACTTTAAGTAGGTCTATTATTGTAAATATTCAGGCAAGATAAATGTTTGTTGTTTTTGTCTAAATGAGATTATTCATCAGGGTCAAAGGTCGTCTTCACTTCAGTTTTATTTGGTGCATCTGCTGCTTTGTAAATGCATTAGGTTGAATTCTACGACTTGGTTTCAGACGCCAGGAGAAAAACAACATGTTTGTGATGTTTTTAATCTGATTTTTGGGCTGGTGACACACAATTATCACCGTGGAAACCAGGAGGGAAACGAAATATCTTGGCTCCAAAAACGTGTCGCCTTTTGATTAGATTTTGTCCATGTGACCTGAATAATATAATAATAATATAACACCACAGTGAGATGGAGCTGCAAGCACTCACAGGTCAATGAGTGTGTGTGTGTGTATGTGTCTGTGGGGGTGTGTCTGTGGGTGTGTGTGTGTGTGTGTGTGTGTGTGTCGGGGTGTGTGTGTGTGTGTCTGTCTGTCTGTCTGTCAGTCGGGGTGTGTGTGTCTGTCGGTGTGTCTGTCGGTGTGTGTGTGTGTCTGTCTGTCTGTCTGTGTGTCTGTGTGTGTGTGTGCAGTCCTTGTGTGCGTAGGACTCACCTCGGCAGGTTTGGTCATGTCTTTTAAAGTCATCGTTGCGACAAATGTCTTTGAGCAGATCTGATTTGAAAAGTTTCACAAAAGCACAGACCCAGAGATTATTTCCTGTTTCCAGATCCACACGAGCTCAGGCCTGTGACACATGAGGCTTTTCAGATTCTACCACAGACTTTATAAAGAAACGGACTGAGTGTGACATCACGGCGTTCAGCAGATATAGAGACGACCTGGAGCAGTTACATGTTTAGAATTCTGACTGTGAGTATCATAGCAACCAAAGAGCCAATCAGGAGAGAGACTGTTGAAGGTAACGCCCCTTCCCGCCCACACCTCTGGTTTGACAGCGTTGCTAAGCGCCCACTCCCTGATAATCAAACCTGTTGCTAACGCTAACAGGAGCGACCTCGGGGACAGAAGGACCTGATTTGTCTGTTATTAATGTTCAGATCTTGATTTACAGACACAAACAAAACCCCAGGATCATGTAGAGGGTTAATGACGTGGTTTTATGAGGTTAGTGAATTAAGAAGGTTCTGACTCAACATAAATTCTAATGGACGATGTTATTGTCTTATATTTATCCATCTGCTCCATGATCTGCGTATTACCCTGAACGCTGTGATGTGAAAGTAGAAAACACGGTCAGCTGTTTATCTCAGGACCTGTCACGTAGAGAAAGGTCAGATGGAGTTTGCTTTTTCAGCGAACTGTGAATAAATGTATTTTTATCAGTCGGGAGAAACCAGGGCATGTATAAATGAAACCAAATCTTAAATGACATAGTGAAATATTTGGTCTGTTGATTAAAACAAAATATTTTTCTTATGTGAGAAGCTAAAATGTTAAAGCCAAGTCAGTCAAACACATTGGTCACGTGACTTTGAAAACTCCAGACGTGAACCTGTGGATGTGAGGCTGAATTGAGCTGTTCTACTTCTGTCTCTCTCATCGTGTCGTCACTAAGTTCCAGGTTTCAGTTCTGCCGCTCTCAGGACCGCGATGGACTTCCTCCTGTGAGCCACTGGGGGCTCTATGATCCCGTGGTAACTGTCCGTCTCTTGTGAATCTTCACTGTTCTGAGACTTGGTCGAATCCTGAGAATCTGGCTTTTGTCTCAGTGCACGATTCTGCTCCTCCCTCAACTCCACGTATGACCTCGAAAACGTGTGAAAGATGGACGTAACCGGGAACGCCATCAGCAGGATACCGCTCAAAATGCTGCTTAGCGCCACCACCTGTCCTGGAATACTCCTCGGTACCATGTCTCCGTATCCCACCGTTGTCATGGAGATCACAGCCCACCAGTAACTTCCCGGGATGCTGGTGAACTCCTGCTTGGCGCCAAATTCACTCTCGGCTAAGAAAACCAGCGGAGCAAACAGCGCCATGGCAACGCAAAGAAACAACAGGAGCAGTCCGAATTCCCTCGTACAGCGTCGGACCGTCAAACCGAGCGTCTGGAGACCCAAGGAGTGCCGCGCCAACCTCATGACGTAGAAGATCCTCAACGCTCTGAGAACTCGGAGAACTAGTCCCACCTTCTCCAAGTAGTTGTTGCCGGAACTGCCCTTTTTACCATCGACCGAGAGAGTGTCTACGATTAGCGTGATGTAGTACGGCAAGATGGCTACCACGTCGATCACGTTCAGCGGCGTCCTCAGAAACATGCATTTGCTCTGGGTTTGGATGAAGCGAAGCAAGAACTCCAAAGAGAACCAGCCGACGCAAACGGTCTCCAGCACAAAGATGTTATGGCACTTCTGGGAGCACTCGCCCTGGAACAGACAAAACACAGAAGATTAAACTTTAAGGAGCGCTCACCCCGGAACAGACAAAACACAGAAGGAGGCGAGTTAAAGGCGAGGGCCGTGGGGAGAAAGACGACATACGCTGAGATAAGAACTGTGAAGTTTGTAATTAAGACTCCATTTGCGTCTTGACTGGTGGGACGCAGACTTTGATCTAGAAACAAAAAGCTGATTTGGATCCTCTGTGGAAAAAGCAGCGTGGAGTAAAATAAGCCTTTGATTGTGACGTCTGCAGAAGATCAAGGCCTAGGTACAGAACAGAACACAGGGTGGAACTGGTTTAGACACGGGGAAATCAGGAAAAGAAGGTATTTTAGTGAATCAGATAAAGAAAATTCATAAATAAAATATATAATTTTGTTCATTTTTGATCAGCATGTTTTGATTTCTGAAGATGTTGACAATTGTCTGAAGTTTTACTCGTGTATACAGCGATTTTTGAATGAGAGTTACTACAATATTCTTTCTCGTATGTTATTCACAAAAGGATGAGCTGGTACCAAAATGTCCAGACTCTGATAGTGACGCAAAACATTCTCACCTTAAAATAATCACACTTTTCAAAAGTTTGGTTGTCAGTTAGATCAGTCCTGCAGGAACTTTTCAGAGCAGTTTTATTTTAAACAGAAAAAGCAGAAAACTCAAAGGTTCAGTTCTGTAGCAGAGAAATGTGCAATGATTTAAAAACAGAACATAACTGAAACCATTTTCAGACTGAAGTCACGATACTAGAAACTGATCAAAACACAACAACTCACAGGTACCAGCCTCACTCTGTATCACTCTGTGTTCTCACTCTGTATTCTTACTCTGTATCACTCTGTATTCCCACGGGGTTCTCACTCTGTGCTCTCACTCTGTTCTCACTCTGTATCACTCTATGTCCTCACTCTGTGTTCTCACTTTGTGTTCTCACTCTCTTCTCACTCTGTATCACTCTATGTTCTCACTCTGTGTTCTCACTGTTCTCACTGTGTTCTCACTCTGTGCTCTCACTCTGTGTTCTCACTCTGTGCTCTCACTCTGTGTTCTCACTCTGTGTTCTCACTCTGTTCTCACTCTGTATCACTCTGTGTTCTCACTCTGTTCTCACTCTGTATCACTCTGTGTTCTCACTCTGTTCTCACTCTGTGTTCTCACTCTGTCTCACTCTGTGTTCTCACTCTGTGTTCTCACTCTGTTCTTACTCTGTATCACTCTGTGTTCTCACTCTGTGTTCTCACTCTGTGCTCTCACTCTGTGTTCTCACTCTGTGTTCTCACTCTGTTCTCACTCTGTATCACTCTGTGTTCTCACTCTGTTCTTACTCTGTATCACTCTGTGTTCTCACTCTGTGTTCTCACTCTGTTCTCACTCTGTTCTCACTCTGTATCACTCTGTGTTCTCACTCTGTTCTCACTCTGTATCACTCTGTGTTCTCACTCTGTTCTCACTCTGTATCACTCTATGTTCTCACTCTGTGTTCTCACTGTTCTCACTGTGTTCTCACTCTGTGCTCTCACTCTCTATCACTCTGTGTTCTCACTCTGTGTTCTCACTCTGTTCTCACTCTGTATCACTCTGTGTTCTCACTCTGTTCTCACTCTGTATCACTCTGTGTTCTCACTCTGTGTTCTCACTCTGTATCACTCTGTGTTCTCACTCTGTATCACTCTGTTCTCACTCTGTATCACTCTGTTCTCACTCTGTGTTCTCACTCTGTGTTCTCACTCTGTATCACTCTGTGTTCTCACTCTGTTCTCACTCTGTATCACTCTATGTTCTCACTCTGTGTTCTCACTGTTCTCACTGTGTTCTCACTCTGTGCTCTCACTCTCTATCACTCTGTGTTCTCACTCTGTGTTCTCACTCTGTTCTCACTCTGTATCACTCTGTGTTCTCACTCTGTTCTCACTCTGTGCTCTCACTCTCTATCACTCTGTGTTCTCACTCTGTGTTCTCACTCTGTTCTCACTCTGTATCACTCTGTGTTCTCACTCTGTTCTCACTCTGTGTTCTCACTCTGTATCACTCTGTTCTCACTCTGTATCACTCTGTGTTCTCACTCTGTGTTCTCACTCTGTCTCACTCTGTGTTCTCACTCTGTCTCACTCTGTGCTCTCACTCTTTATCTGCTCGTTCCTTTAGGCTCAGACTGTTTTAGATGTTCCGTCCTGGCTCCTCCCTCTGCTCCGTCTCACATTCTCTCTCTGTTTTTCACCAGAGGCTGAAGTGTTTTGCCAAAGTCGAGAGCATCAGTCACAAAGATTGAACCATCAACCTTCAGACGAGCGTCTCATCCACGCAGAGGTCACTTTAGGTCATATTTATATATTGATGCTTTTTCAGTTCTCATGTGAGTCTCCTAATTACACCAGCATCATTAGCAGAGGTCAGAGGTCAGATGTACAGAGCAGCCTTTGTTTCATTTCCTCTGGTGCACGAGCCGTAAAACTATAAATCTGTTGTAATCAGCTAATGAGCACGTGTACCACTCGGAAAATGATGTTCAAAAGGCACGTGTGCGACAAACCCCCCGACGCCAGGAGAAAGTGAACAGACAAAAGGCTAAAGTGAAAAAGTGAACAGATTCCAGTTTAAATCCACAGACACCAGGCTAAACTGAGCAGAACTACCTCTTTCCTGTTTGCTAACGCACACATCCTGGTATAAGGTTAATGTGTTTTTGTGCTGCTGAAATTGGCTCATAAATATTTGAAAATACAATTACAAGAAATTATGACGTTATTAAGCCGAAGTCGCCCCCGAAGCGAAGCAGAAACAAGAGCGGGTTTGCCTTTGGTTAAGTGTTTATCTTCAGTTAAGTATTATTAACTGTGATTAGGATGTAGGAGGAGCAGAGGGGCGTCTGTTTGGCAAAGAGGTTGTGGGTTCGATCTCAAACTGACCGTTATGTCATATTTATACTCAAACACGAATCAGTCCAAATACAACTTCAGGCGAGGAAATGTAACATGGGTAAAAGTTTCACAGAACAGACTGATACTGAATACTGTGTTTAAAAACACCTTAAAGAGGAACTGCACCTGCCCCGGGACGGCACCTGCCCCCGGAACTGCACCTGCCCCAGGACTGCACCTGCCCCGGGACTGCACCTGCCCCGGGACTGCACCTGCCCCGGAACTGCACCTGCCCTGGGACTGCACCTGCCCCGGGACTGCACCTGCCCCGGGACTGCACCTGCCCCGGGACTGGACCTGCCCCGGGACTGGACCTGCCCCGGGACGGCAGATGGAAAGTGGCAGGAGCTGAACCTGATACAGTTTCTCTTTTCTCCAGTAGGATTCATGTGTTTGAACAAGGTCCCTGAGAAATACAGAATAAACTAAAATATGTAAAAATCTGAGTGTCCTGTGATGTAACGTTTGTCTCAGTGGATGAGTCTGAGTCTCCGTCATCATCAGACTCTCACTGTGCAGCTGAAGTGAGACATTTTAATACACATCGTTTTAACTTTTATGATCTCCTTTGCCTTATACATTCACAAAGGGTGATCTTCAGTCGAGTTCTGACCGGGTGCTGATCGGGTGCTGATCGGGTGCTGACCGGGTGCTGACCGGGTGCTGACCGGGTGCTGATCGGGTGCTGACCGGGTGCTGATCGGGTGCTGACCGGGTGCTGACCGGGTCACTTAAAGACATTGTTCCACCTGACCGACTTAAAAAACAAAGTCCTGCTCTCGTTTGGTCACATACATTTTTTAAACTGTTGAACTGATACGACCTGAAGCAGCTCACGCCATTAAACACAAGAAAATCATTAATATATAAACTAACTCAAGGGGGCGCTGTCAGGGAGTGACTGCAGCCCAAGCGTCTCTCTGCATTATTTATGTCTCTCGGCCGATCTGGGGCTGGGTCACGTGGAACATGGTAAATGGGGTTTGTAATTTCCTGGTGTTTCTCATAAATATGGAACGATTCATTTCATAAAACTGAGACGTTTTTGTTCACACCTTTGGTTCCTGAGGAGATCTGGACACGGTGCAAAGGTTATGACCACATTTTATATTGGTGAAATATATATTCTTTTAATGTTTATTTAATGTAATCATTTATTGCTGTTATTTTAGTTTGGGGATTCTGGGACCCTCCGTGTTTGGGGATCTTGGGTGTTGTGGTTTTTGGGGTCTCTTAGCTGCCCTGGGACAGACTGACATAGATGTGGCTGCATCTCTGCGACCCTCCACCATGTGACAGGGTGGGTGAAGTGTCTTGCCCGACAACAACAACTGGAGTGGGGATCGAACCACCAATCTCCAGGTTAATGGGCAAACGTCATAACCATGTAGAGTACAAACTTAAAGATGTGCTACGTAGCTTTTCTGGTGAAATGTTCCACTTTAAACCTACAGAAATACTTTAAATAACAGATGTTTCTCCAGGTTCCAGTCTTTTCTTCTCATTGAGCCTCTGATGTTTTATTTGGAGTGATTCATGTTTGAGTAATTTAGCCCCCTCCACCTGTACACGCCCACTGTGTCACGCCCACTGTGCCACGCCCACTGTGACGTCTGCACTTCCTTCTCCAGTTTCATTTTCTTAATCGGTGATGCTCGTAGGATTTGTCAGTGTTGTGCCGTCATTTTGATATAAATGAAAAACAAAGTGCTGCTCTAGTGTGAAGTGCATCTGTCCATAGGGGGCGCTGTCAGCATACGGCGCTTTGTTGTGACGACGTTTACGGCAACGTCAGCTCCACTGGACACCACAGTTTTCTAACTCGGAAGTCAACGGATTTGTTTCTTTTATGAAGTGGTTTTAGATGAATATTGTGATTTAAAATGTGTAAATTATAACAAAATGATCCACAGAGATGAGAACCATAGAGACACAAGCACAACAGACTGGTTTATGGTGTACATGTGACATGTACACAGAGTCATGTACAGAGTCATGTACACAGAGTCATTCACACAGAGTCATTCACACAGAGGCATGTACACAGAGTCCTGTTCATTTACTCTGGTCACGTGACTTTACTCTGGTCATGTGACTTTACTCTGGTCATGTGACTTTATTCTGCTTCTGTTTTACTTCAGACCAATAAAAATAAAACATTTTCCTTCAGCCTCGTGTTCGTTAAAGGAGCTGCACAGGATTTATTTATTTTTTTCATAAAAATGTCACATGTTGTATTTTAATCATTAAAAACATGATCGTGGCTCTTTCTGTATTTTATTCTCATGAGCTCAGTGTAAACACAAACCTAAAGACACACGTGTGTTACTGTTTATAAAACGTATCGGGGCATGTGGCTCATAATTAAAACAATATCGACTCAAACTGTCACTGCTCGTCTCACACAGTGGTGCATTCTGGGAGCAGGGCAAGCAGAAGCCATTACTGCTTATTTTACCAGCAATATTTCAGCATCAGCTTTGTGTGTGTGTATCTGAGTGTGTGTGCGTGTGTGTGTGTGTGTAAACATCTGTCAGTGAGTGTGTGCATCAGTTAAACCCGCAGCGTCTCATTAGTCTGTTATAAAAGGAGATTATGGTGAGGGGGATTATGGGAAATGTGACGGCGCTAAAGGCCCGAGGAGCATTTCCATTAAGATCCATTTAGTACAAATTAAGACATAAAAACAAACGCTGACTCTGTGATTGGCCAAAGAGCAACAACCATTTACTCTATAAAGTACATGTACTCTATGAAGTACAATTACTCTATGAAGTACAATTACTCTATAAAGTACCTTTACTTTATAAAGTATATTTACTCTATAATGAGGCTGAAGAGGAGCTGTTTATATGATCTGGAGATTATAAAGGTCATGTGATTTTTCTTAAAGGTCATGTGATTTTTCTTAAAGGAGATGTGTCTCCTATAAAAAGCCTCAGTCATTTTAAACTTTTCTGCAGCAGCACTTTCCTTGCGTCCTATTTTTACCTAATGCTAACAACAGCTAGCATGCTAACTGCACATTACTTCAGAGTAATGTTTGGTGCTAATCCAGACGTCTTCCCACATATTTGAAATATCCTCAGTGAAACTGGTAGAAAGTGTAAGATACATTTTCAAATCTCTGGCGACACGACGGAGCAGCGGAGGCTCAGTGATGAGACACTAACATAAAGGTGATGGTTCAATCCCAACTCAGACGTGTGCATACTGTTGTGTCCTTAAGCAAGACACTTCGCCCACCCTGTTTTAATGTGCTGTGTGAGTGAGACAGTTGTATTAGCATTAGCATTAGCATAAACAACTGTCCAGCCTTGTCTAAGTTATAAATGACCTAGAACACAACAGTAACTGACCCCGAGAAGATCAGCTGAGGAACAAGTACATTTATATGAAGTACATTTATATGAAGTACATTTATATGAAGTACATTTATATGAAGTACATTTATATGAAGTATTCTGGTTGTACCACATGTCCTTCTCTGTGGTCATAGTGTGATTTATGCTCCGCCCCTCGAGAATCGTCACAGTTTAACCGAGTCAAATCATCTTCAGCAGGAAATAAATAAACGAGTCTGAGTCACAGACGCCTCGACACTCGAGTCTCCAGACGGACGACGTTTTTCTGCACCACGGTCAAAATGTCACATTTATTTATTTTTATTATTTACTATGTGACTTTTAACCGTTTCACCTTCACAGGACAGATGTGTACTGAGTAAGTACACTACACTCAGTAGTACACAAGTGCACTACACTCAGTAGTACACAAGTGCACTACACTTAGTAGTACACAAGTACACTACACTCAGTAGTACACAAGTACACCACACGCAGTAGTACACAAGTACACTACACTCAATAGTACACAAGTACACCACACGCAGTAGTACACAAGTGCACTACACTCAGTAGTACACAAGTACACTACACTCAGTAGTAGTAGTAGTAGTACACAAGTACACTACACTCAGTAGTACACAAGTACACAAAACTCAGTAGTACACAAGTACACTACACGCAGTAGTACACAAGTGCACTACACTCAGTAGTACACAAGTGCACTACACTCAGTAGTACACAAGTACACTACACTCAGTAGTAGTAGTAGTACACAAGTACACTACACTCAGTAGTACACAAGTACACTGCACTCAGTAGTACACAAGTACACTACACGCAGTAGTACACAAGTACACTACACTCAGTAGTACACAAGTACACTACACGCAGTAGTACACAAGTACACTACACTCAGTAGTACACAAGTACACTACACTCAGTAGTACACAAGTACACTACACTCAGTAGTACACAAGTACACTACACTCAGTAGTAGTAGTAGTAGTACACAAGTACACTACACTCAGTAGTACACAAGTACACTACACTCAGTAGTACACAAGTACACTACACGCAGTAGTACACAAGTACACTACACGCAGTAGTACACAAGTACACTACACTCAGTAGTACACAAGTACACTACACGCAGTAGTACACAAGTACACTACACTCAGTAGTACACAAGTACACTACACGCAGTAGTACACAAGTACACTACACTCAGTAGTACACAAGTACACTACACTCAGTAGTACACAAGTACACTACACTCAGTAGTACACTACACTCAGTAGTACACAAGTACACTACACGCAGTAGTACACAAGTACACTACACTCAGTAGTACACAAGTACACTACACTCAGTAGTAGTAGTAGTAGTACACAAGTACACTACACTCAGTAGTACACAAGTACACTACACTCAGTAGTACACAAGTACACTACACTCAGTAGTACACAAGTACACTACACGCAGTAGTACACAAGTACACTACACTCAGTAGTACACAAGTACACTACACGCAGTAGTACACAAGTACACTACACTCAGTAGTACACAAGTACACTACACTCAGTAGTACACAAGTACACTACACGCAGTAGTACACAAGTACACTACACTCAGTAGTACACAAGTACACTACACGCAGTAGTACACAAGTGCACTACACTCAGTAGTACACAAGTACACTACAGTCAGTAGTAGTAGTAGTACACAAGTACACTACACTCAGTAGTACACAAGTACACTACACTCAGTAGTACACAAGTACACTACACGCAGTAGTACACAAGTACACTACACTCAGTAGTACACAAGTACACTACACGCAGTAGTACACAAGTACACTACACGCAGTAGTATCCCTCGGGGCTGTGCACATGAGGACTATGATCTGGTTGATTGTGTTTTCCTTTTGTATAAAAAGTGAAAAGTGCTGGAAAGTTTCACCTCGAGAAGCTGTGGATCTGAAATATGGTTCTGTAAAGACAACAGACGTTTTCAACAATAAGAAACTTTCAAGCCAAATGTGATTAAAAACCAGAGATTCACCAGTGACTCACATCTGTAAAGTTCCACTGTGTCATTAAATAAACTGAAGTCGTTCCAGGTCGAGTCTGTGGAGCGGCTGATTATTGTGTTTCCTTTAACACTGAAGCTGTTTTATTCTAATGAAACATCACATGAAAATCAAATATTATATTTACTGTCACTCTCCTCTTCATACCTCGGGCTTACACACAACAACACAACAACACAACATGATAACACAACATAACAACAACAATTTCCCCACTGTGGGAGTAATAAAGGCATTTCTTATATTAACATAACGTAATAACACAACACAATAACACAACCACACAACATGATAACACAACATAATAACACAATAACACCAGGGTGAGTCACTGAGCCAACACCAGCAGCTCCCCACAGCTCTGAGCTCTGTCCTCCAGGCTCACTCTGGCTCACTCAGGCTCACTCTGGCTCACTCAGGCTCACTCTGGCTCACTCTGTCTCACTCTGGCTCACTCTGTCTCACGCTGGCTCACTCTGGCTCACTCTGGTTCCCTCAGGCTCACTCTGGCTCACTCTGGCTCACTCTGGCTCACTCTGGCTCACTCTGGTTTCCTCAGGCTCACTCTGGCTCACTCTGGCTCACTCTGGCTCACTCTGGTTCCCTCAGGCTCACTCTGGCTCACTCTGTCTTACTCTGGCTCACTCTGGCTCACTCTGGCTCACTCTGGCTCACTCTGGCTCACTCTGGCTCACTCAGGCTCTGTCTTGCAGTGTAGCAGTCGCTCTAGTTCCAAACATTTATACTGAGAATAACAGAATTCAATTCATTTATTTTTGTAACGCCCAAAATCACAACAACAGTTGTCTGAAGGGCGTTCATGTTTTGGTTGATGGGGGAAACCGGAGTACCCGGAGGAAACCCATCCAGACACGAGGAGAAACATGAAAAACTCCACACAGAAAGGCCTGGGCGACGTCAGTGAGTTTCTCTCTGTGTTTCCTGAGAGGCTCCTGGACATGTGTGGAATACACAGAGGGACAAACACAAAGGGACAAACACAAAGGGATAAACACAGAGGGACAAACACAGAGGGATAAACACAGAGGCATAAACACAAAGGGACAAACACAGAGGGATAAACACAGAGGGACAAACACAGAGGGACAAACACAGAGGGACAAACACAGAGGGATAAACACAGAGGCATAAACACAGAGGGATAAACACAGAGGGATAAACACAGAGGGACAAACACAGAGGGATAAACACAGAGGCATAAACACAGAGGGACAAACACAGAGGGATAAACACAGAGGGATAAACACAGAGGGATAAACAGAGGGACAAACACAGAGGGATAAACACAGAGGGATAAACACAGAGGGATAAACACAGATGGATCACACAGAGGGATAAACACAGAGGGATAAACACAGAGGGATAAACACAGAGGGACAAACACAGAGGGACAAACACAGAGGGATAAACACAGAGGGATAAACACAGAGGCATAAACACAGAGGGACAAACACAGAGGGATAAACACAGAGGGATAAACACAGAGGGATAAACACAGAGGGACAAACACAGAGGGACAAACACAGAGGGATAAACACAGAGGCATAAACACAGAGGCATAAACACAGAGGGATAAACACAGAGGGATAAACACAGAGGGATAAACACAGAGGGATAAACACAGAGGGACAAACACAGAGGGACAAACACAGAGGGATAAACACAGAGGCATAAACACAGAGGGACAAACACAGAGGGATAAACACAGAGGGATAAACACAGAGGGACAAACACAGAGGGACAAACACAGAGGGACAAACACAGAGGGATAAACACAGAGGCATAAACACAGAGGGATAAACACAGAGGGATAAACACAGAGGGACAAACACAGAGGGATAAACACAGAGGCATAAACACAGAGGGACAAACACAGAGGGATAAACACAGAGGGATAAACACAGAGGGATAAACAGAGGGACAAACACAGAGGGATAAACACAGAGGGATAAACACAGAGGGACAAACACAGAGGGACAAACACAGAGGGACAAACACAGAGGGATAAACACAGAGGGATAAACACAGAGGGATAAACACAGAGGGATAAACACAGAGGGATAAACACAGAATCACAAGCTGATAGATAAACTTTTTTAATCTCTCAAATGTGTTGCTTTATCAGATTTTTTTAAATTCACGTTTTAATCAAATTCCTACAGTTTTGATCAGACTGATGTGTTTGATTTACAGAGCAGATGTTTCATACAGAGATGTTTCAGTCTCAGAGATGTTTCAGTCACAGATACAGAGCAGATCATTCTGTGACTCTCACATACGGCTCCTCTCTGTGACGTCGCAGCTCGTTTGATGGATGGACACGTGTACGAGCCACAGCAGAGCCATAACTCACAGGGAGCCAGAGCCGCTCGTGTTCATCTGTGGAGAGTGATGTTCTCTCTGCGTTCACATGTTCTCTCTGCGTTCACATGTTTTCGCATTTTAAACATCCAGGTTCTGCTCTGATCGTCACAGTTTAAAAACGGAAAAAGCTTCATATTTATTCAATATGAGTTTCCCACGTGTCACTTCTGCTCAGTTTCATGTTTTTTCAGTACTTTCTCAAATGAGTATTTCAGTACTAGGTTTAGCATTTTTGACTATCTGAGGATCAATACTTCAGTCCCTGTTCAATACAAAAGTCTTTATTCTTGTTTTTAGTGCGTTAAAGTGTTGTGTTTGGTGGTTTGTGTTTGTGTGTCGTCATTTTAATTGTTTTTGCTCCGTAAACAGCCTCAGGTCCAGACGAAGAAACTCTGAGCTGTGATTTAAAACTGAGCCTCTCTGAGCCGGCCCCTCTGAGCCGGGCTCTTCCGCTCTGAGCCGGGCCCTTCCGCTCTGAGCCGGGCCCCTCCGCTCTGAGCCGGGCCCCTCCGCTCTGAGCCGGGCCCTCTGAGCCGGGCCCTCTGAGCCGGGCCCTCTGAGCCGGGCCCCTCTGCTCTGAGCCGGGCCCTCCGCTCTGAGCCGGGCCCTCTGAGCCGGGCCCTCCGCTCTGAGCCGGGCCCTCCGCTCTGAGCCGGGCCCTCCGCTCTGAGCCGGGCCCTCCGCTCTGAGCCGGGCCCTCCGCTCTGAGCCGTCTGTGTCTCTGGCACACACTTTTGGCTCACATTACCTTAACAGTTCTTTAAACAGGCCCAGTGCTGCTGCTAAAATAAACAGTCTCAGGTTTATGGAGCAAAGTCGTTTAAAGCTGCTCCTGTTAAACCTCAACACAAAAGTGCAGAGCTGCAGTCACACATGATTATATATCACTTTGTGCTGTGTAACTTTCTGTTACTATGGAAACAGCACAGCAATAAACGTCTCCATGGAGACGAGCAGGTCACACCACGCGGCCGGGTTCAGGTGACCACATGGCCCAATTTGTGCACGGCGTTTTCAGCTCAAATCCCACATCAAACAAATTGGGGCTGTGGCATTTTACTGTTGGCAGCAAAACCTGAGGGTCAGAGCGAAGGCACCGAGCGCTTCAGCGTCTGGAGGCACCGAGCGGCGTCTGGAGGCACCGAGCGGCGTCTGGAGGCACCGGGCGGCGTCTGGAGGCACCGAGCGGCGTCTGGAGGCACCGAGCGCTTCAGCGTCTGGAGGCACCGAGCGGCGTCTGGAGGCACCGGGCGGCGTCTGGAGGCACCGAGCGGCGCAGAATCTGTCCTTTTACCACTGACACTGTAGAGTCCACCGCAGCATCAGGGCATCTGTGACAGTACGACTGTGTGAAACAGGAGAGACATGACATGGACAGAGAGAGAGCACGGCCCACACACGGTCTATGGGCCACACACGGTCTATGGGCCACACAGTCTATAGAACGGCCCATATCCTGCTGAAGGAGTTTTATTGTGAAAATAATCTCAAACGGCCCAGTGTTCTGGTTAAAAATAGTCTCTGGAACATTACTTTGGTTTCTGGATTTGATAAAAATGTCCAAATAAGATAAAAAAAATACATTTTTTTAGATGTGCCTCATTTTCACATTCGACTGATTTTCATCTGGTCGCCATAGTCAGAAGTCAGATCTGTGAAAAAGCAACCCCACTCACCCTCAACTAAAACTGAGTCAGAGACATTCACACCTTTGTAGATTCAGTTCACACCTTTGGGGTAGATTCGGTTCACACCTTTGGGGGTAGATTCGGTTCACACCCTAGGGCAGATTCGGTTCACACATTAGGGTTGATAATTAATAACTGTCCTTACTTTAAACAGCTGAGACAAATATAAGACAGTGACAGAGAAAAAGACTCAGATGAACAGAGAAAAGTATTTACTCAAACTTCTGTTGACCCAGAATTACAAGGTGTGTGTGTGTGGGGGGGGGGGGGGTGTAGGGGTGTGTGTGTGTGGGGGGGGTGTCGGTGTGTGTGTGGGGGGGTGTCTGTGTGTCGTGTGTGGGTGTGTGTGTGTGTGTGTGTATGCGCGTGTGTGTGTAGGTGTGTGCGTTTGTGTGTGTGTCTGTGGGGGTGTGTGTGTCTGTATATGTGTGTGTCTGTGTGTGTCTGTCTGTGTGTGTGTAGGGGTGTGTTGGTGTGTGTGTGTTGTGTGTCTGTGTGTTTGTGTGTGTCTGTATATGTGTGTGTCTGTGTGTGTCTGTGTGTGTAGGTGTGTGTCTGTGTGTGTTGTGTGTCGGGGTGTGTGTGTGTATGTGTGTGTGTTTGTGTGTCTGTGTGTGTTGTGTGTGTGTGTGTGTGTGTGTCTAATGGTCTGTGCTGTAACAGGAGACTGTGGGAGGATGGAGCTAAAAGGATCTAATTAGCAAATCAGATTCACTCAGTGAGAGTTTCATAACGACTCAGCTGCAGAGTGTGGAGATCAGGACACTTCACATCCTCCAGAGTGAGGTCCTCCAGGGTGAGGTCCAGAATGAGGTCCAGAGTGAGGTCCAGAATGAGGCCCAGAGTGTGGAGATCAGGATACCGGGGGGAGTCTGGGGACATGGACTCCGAGTGGGCCATGTTCTCCACCTCTATTGTCGATGCGGCTGCTCGTAGCTGTGGTCGTAAGGTCTGTGGTGCTTGTCGCGGCGGCAATCCCCGAACCCGGTGGTGGACACCGGAAGTAAGGGATGCCGTCAAGCTAAAGGAGGAGTCCTATCGAGCCTTGTTGGCTCATGGGACTCCTGAGGCAGCTGATGAGTACCGGCGGGCCAAGCGTGCCGCGGCTCGGGCAGTCACAGAGGGTTGGGAGGAGTTCGGGGAGGCCATGGAGGAGGACTATTGGATGGTCTCAAAGAAATTCTGGCAAACTGTCCGACGCCTCAGGAGGGGGAAGCAGAGCTTCACCAACACTGTTTACAGTGCGGGTGGAGAGCTGCTGACCGCGACTGGGGATGTTGTTGGGCGGTGGAAGGACTTTGAGGATCTCCTCAATCCCATCGTTACGTCTTCCGTGGAGGAAGCAGAGACTGGGGACCCGGAAGCGGACCCATCCATCACCCTGGCTGAAGTCACTGAGGTGGTTGGCGAGGCTCCGGGGTGGACGAGATCTGTCCCAAGTACCTTAAGTCTCTGGATGTTGTGGGACTTGGCTGACACGTCTCTGCAACATCGCGTGGTGGTCGGGGACAACTACCAGAACGGGGTGGTGGTCCCTCTGTATAAGAAGGGAGCCGGAGGGTGTGTTTCAATTTCAGGGGAATCACACTCCTCAGCCTTCTCTGTAAGGTCTATTCTGGACCAGGGACTGGAGAGAAGAATCTGACCAATAGTCAAACCTCGGATTCAGGAGGAGCAGTGTGGTTTTTGTCCTGGTCGTGGAACACTGTGTCTCTGCAGTGAGTCAGACCTGTTCCCGGTGCATGTTGGACTCCACCAGGGCTGCACTTTGTCACCAGTTCTGTTCATTACATTTATGGACAGAATTTCTAGGCACAGTTAGGGGCCAGACGGGGGCCGGTTCAGGGGTCGGAGGGGGTCCGGTTCGGGAACCACAGGATCTCATCTCTGCTGTTTGCAGATGATGTTGTCCTGAGTGTGAAGTGGCTGGATGAGAATCAGCTCCTCCAAATTCAAGGACATGGTTCTCGACCGGAAAAATGTGGTGCCCTCCACAGGGTGGCTGGGAGCACCCTCAGAGATAGAGTGAGGAGCTCAGTCACACAGGAGGAGCTCGGAGTAGAGCTGCTGCTCCTCCACGTGGAGAGGAGCACCTGAGGCTCGGGCATCTGCTCAGGACACCTCCTGGACGTCTCCCTAGGGAAGTGTTCATGTCCCACCAGGAGGAGGCCCTGGGGAAGACCCAGGACACGCTGGGGGGACTATGTCTCTCTGGCCTGGGAACATCTTGGGACCCACTGGAGGAGCTGGAGGAAGTGTCTGGGGTGAGGGAACTGATTTAACCAGAGAAAGTATTTTATATTGTTAAATAAAGCTCAAGTCACTTTAGAGTCACTCACAGAGGGAAGAAGAACCACAACTTTTACTCCAGTACAAATATTGTTACACTGTACTATATGTTACTCTAGTAAGAGTGCTGTTACTTCGATAAAAATATTACTCACACATTATATATATTACATTACACACAAAAGTATCCTGCTAGAAAAGCACTCTGAAACGTTACTCAAGTAAATGTAAATCTGTTCATTCCAGTTTTAAAGTTGTATCAAACGCTGATTGTGTCCAGTTTAAGGCTCAGACTTCAGACTTAAAGTCAAAAGATAAAGCTCATCACTGTTATGCTCTGTGTTATTCTCTGTGTTATTCTCTGTGTTATTCTCTGTGTTATTCTCTCTTTTATTCTCTCTTTTATTCTCTCTTTTATTCTCTCTTTTATTCTCTTTAAGCGTCTCCTTCAGCAGAAGTACGTTTAAATGTGTCCTAGAAAGCTGCTTAATCCATTTAAAACATTTCAAAGAATGTTCCATTTTTAATGGTCGTGTGTTTACTCAGCTCAGATAAGAGCAGAGTAAACGGCTAATTGTATAACACATTACATAACAACGATCTTTTTATTCTATTTGAAGTCTTTTTAGCTAAATGAAAATGAAAAGAAACTATCTGCCAAAATGCCTCATGAATAATTCACATTTTGAAATGAAATTTGTTGAATGTAATAAAGAATCGTAGATCTTATATTCACACAGATGTATTTATACGTAGGCTGCTCCAGCTCCACTGGATTGTTCTGTGTCAAATTGATTTAAAACAGCGTTTGTGCTGCAGCATCAACAGAATCTGAACTCAGTCTGAGGAGCCGTAAAGCTCTTCCCTCCAGCGCCGTCCCAGTGTTTCATCATCTCAGCGACAGTCGCTCTGCAGCTCCAGAAAACTCAGAGCTCAAACCCACATGTGAACCTCCAAGTGTGCTCAGAACTCACTCCAAACCCCAAAGTGTGCTCAGAACTCACTCCAAACCCCAAAGTGTGCTCAGAACTCACTCCAAACCCCAAAGTGTGCTCATAACTCACTCCAAATCCAAAGTGTGTTCAGAACTCACTCCAAACCCCAAAGTGTGCTCAGAACTCACTCCAAACCCCAAAGTGTGCTCAGAACTCACTCCAAACCCCAAAGTGTGTTCAGAACTCACTCCAAATCCAAAGTGTGTTCAGAACTCACTCCAAACCCCAAAGTGTGTTCAGAACTCACTCCAAACCCCAAAGTGTGTTCAGAACTCACTCCAAACCCCAAAGTGTGTTCAGAACTCACTCCAAATCCAAAGTGTGTTCAGAACTCACTCCAAACCCCAAAGTGTGTTCAGAACTCACTCCAAACCCCAAAGTGTGTTCAGAACTCACTCCAAATCCAAAGTGTGCTCAGAACTCACTACAAACCCCAAAGTGTGTTCAGAACTCACTCCAAATCCAAAGTGTGTTCAGAACTCACTCCAAACCCCAAAGTGTGCTCAGAACTCACTCCAAACCCCAAAGTGTGTTCAGAACTCACTCCAAATCCAAAGTGTGTTCAGAACTCACTCCAAATCCAAAGTGTGCTCAGAACTCACTCCAAACCCCAAAGTGTGTTCAAAACTCACTCCAAACCCAAAGTGTGTTCAGAACTCACTCCAAATCCAAAGTGTGTTCAGAACTCACTCCAAATCCAAAGTGTGTTCAGAACTCACTCCAAACCCCAAAGTGTGCTCAGAACTCACTCCAAACCCCAAAGTGTGTTCAGAACTCACTCCAAACCCCAAAGTGTGCTCAGAACTCACTCCAAACCCCAAAGTGTGTTCAGAACTCACTCCAAATCCAAAGTGTGTTCAGAACTCACTCCAAATCCAAAGTGTGCTCAGAACTCACTCCAAACCCCAAAGTGTGTTCAAAACTCACTCCAAACCCAAAGTGTGTTCAGAACTCACTCCAAATCCAAAGTGTGTTCAGAACTCACTCCAAACCCCAAAGTGTGTTCAGAACTCACTCCAAATCCAAAGTGTGCTCAGGCTCACTCCAAACCCCTATGTGTGCACAGATCAAATCCCAATGTGAACCCCCATGTGTGCTCAGCACTCCGGGTTTGAACCCGCTCGTGTTCTCTCTGCTCTGAGCTCAGAGTCAGATCACACATGAGGCTCTGAGCCCTTTGGCTGCTGGAGTTTGGGTTTTTATTGCAAATTCTGTGACTGTAATTTACTTTTTGAACAAAATCATCTATTATCAGAGTAAATTCCTAAATGTTGGCCTGTGAGTATTTTTATATTCTGGATCAGTTTCAGCGGGCCGCCTCCCTGTTGGGCTCTGATTGGTTAGTGGGACAGTGAGGTCACTCACCCGCTCCTCCTCCGCTCTGAGGTCGGGCATGGTGCTGACGCACAGCGTTACCGCGGTGATGGCTACAAATATGACGGACAGACACGCGAAGATCTTCCCTGGGATTCCTGAGTGCGGGTTCTCCACCATGTCTCTCAGCCTCTTCATGCAGGTGGCGGAGTGACTGTCCTCTGAGCCTGTCCCGGGCACGTGCGCCTCCTCGCAGGACGGGGGCGCCGTGAGCTCCGCCTCCTCGTCCTCCAGTCTCTGCTGCTCCTTGTACTCCTCTTGTCGCAGGCGTAGTTTGCGTAGACAGCACCAGTCCAAGTTGTCCTCCTCCACGCCCCAGTACAGCAGCTCCTCCTGGAAGGACAGAGCGCACATCTCCCTGAGGAGGCGGAGCTTCCCCGCAGACAGGAAGGTGACGATGGTCCTAAAGGCCGAGGGGCTCCGGTCGAAGAAGTACTCGTGTCTGCTGCCGTCGTAGTCGTCGCACAGGTCCATGATTTCCTGCTCGCTGCTGCAGCTGCTCAGTTTGCCGAGGCGCGTCAGAGGGAACTCCTCCAGCGTGGTCCAGGGGATGCGATACTTAATCCCCCCCACGTTAATGATGGCCGCCCCCTCGTCTCCCGCCGCCGGCCGCGGCAGCAGCTGAGCTCTCTTATAGAACACGCCCTTTTTGGAGCTGACCTCCTGAGGGTTCTCAACCCGGTTGAAGTGAAAAGACGTAAACTGATGCTCCGTGCTCCCCGCGAGAAACGCCACCTCCTGGTACATCCTGAGCTGAGGAGGCTTCACCGGAAACAGAGGAACACGATGAGGTCAGCCATTCAGCAGCGCCACCTGTGGAGACAACAGGAACATTCACAGGTTACAAAACTCAAAAAGCACCAAAATGAGGTTATGAAACGATAAACCAAACTCAGAGCTCTGACAAAAAAACACTAATGATGGCTCAAAACACAATGATCAGAGCTGCTGAAGGAGCCACGCACACCTCACAGGAACGAGCCACACACACCTCACAGGAACGAGCCACACGAACGGGCCACACACACCTCAGAGGAACGAGCCACACGAACGAGCCACACATCTCACAAAATATAAAACAGGACCTTTCTCTGTCAAAATCGTGGTTCCTTTTTTTATTACTGTGATTTCAGGCCCCCCCTCATGGGCCCCCCCTCATGGGCCCCCCTCATGGGCCCCCTCTAATATAAACTAAGGCTCCAATTCTAGGCAACAACAAACCCCTCTGTCCACTCCTCTGTCCTCTGTCCACTCCACTGTCCATTCCACTGTCCACTCCTCTGTCCACTGTCCACTCCTCTGTCCACTCCACTGTCCACTCCACTGTCCATTCCTCTGTCCTCTGTCCACTCCTCTGTCCACTCCTCTGTCCACTCCTCTGTCCACTCCTCTGTCCTCTGTCCACTCCTCTGTCCACTCCTCTGTCCTCTGTCCACTCCTCTGTCCTCTGTCCACTCCACTGTCCACTCCTCTGTCCACTCCTCTGTCCACTCCTCTGTCCTCTGTCCACTCCACTGTCCACTCCTCTGTTCACTCCACTGTCCACTCCTCTGTCCTCTGTCCACTCCTCTGTCCACTCCTCTGTTCACTCCTCTGTCCTCTGTCCACTCCTCTGTCCTCTGTCCACTGTCTCATTTAAAGTTTCTCATCTGACTCTAACGACCACTTATCTCCACCCACTCCTGTGTGAGTGACAGGTGGATTCAGCCAATCGCAGAGAAGTGTGAACTCTCAAAAGAATCAAATATTTAATCCACGAAAAGTGATTAAAAAAAAGGTGTAAATCCTTTAATCCTAAAACAGAACTGAAAACAGGAAAAACTGCACCAGAAAAACACAAATACAGAGCAGCACATGATATGTGTGTACGCTAACGACGCATGTACGCTAACGACGCATGTACGCTAACGACGCATGTACGCTAACGACGCATGTACGCTAACGACGCATGTACGATAACGATGCATGTACGCTAACGACGCATGTGTGCTAATGACACATGTATGCTAACCACGCATGTATGCTAACCACGCATGTACACTAACGACAAATGTACTTTAACGACGCGTGTATGCTAATGACGCTAATGCTAATGATGCGTACAGATCTAATATTATTCTGGTTCTTCTCTCTGCTCTGTGGGAACACGAGGATTTTAACGTGAAACAAACCTGAGCCGTCAATCACTGCTGCTGTTTACATAACGACCGTGAACGTCGTAAAAACGATCTTTATAAAAGACTTTACAGAGCCGTCGATAATAGTAATAACAAGTATAAAAACACGTTCATATCTTTAAAGGCCGTTCTGGTTCTCCCTGCAGCAGCATTCACCTGTGGGAGCTGGAATGACCCCACCAGCCTGCGGTCAGTCAGTCTGACCACTCGACCAACAATGTTTATGTCCAGAGCTGGATTTGAACAGCCAACCTCAGGGTCAGGGGGAAACGCTCTACTGACCGAGCCACTGTCCCTCAAATGTCTTCGAGATGCTGTTCCTGATATTTGACGGAGGGGCGGGGCCAGGATGTATATTTGTATTATATTTGTAAATACAGTCACATGGAGCAGGAAAATGCAACGCTCATTGTGCAAATTTTTCCGAAATGAATTATTTAAAAAACTATTTTGTTGTCCACTGTGTCTTAAACACTGTCCACTTTTCTTTTCTTTGATGAGCTCATTTTAGCAGAAGGGACAATAAGAGAATAAAAGAGTAACAGGGTTGGAGTAGCTGAAGTGCAGCGTCACGTTTGTCGGGCCAGATTAATAAGCCCAACGGGCCGTATGTGGCCCCTGGGCTGTACTTTGCCCATCCCTGTTTCAGATCCTTCACACAGTGAAGCCCTGAGTCTTTACGAGCTTTGACGTGTGTGTTTTATTTAACATGGCCACATGGAAATACCTCCACCGAGGGTTTAATATAGAAGAAAAACCCGCTGAGTCTGAGTCGGTGGCTCTGGGGCGGTGGCTCTGAGGCGGTGGCCCTGAGGCGGTGGCTCTGGGGCGGTGGCTCTGAGGCGGTGGCTCTGGGGCGGTGGCTCTGGGGCGGTGGCTCTGAAAATAGCTCCACGAGAACGAATTTCACAATAAAAATCAGGTCTGAATATTTCTCAAAGCGACTGTTGACCTGAGCTAATGGTGCGTTCCTTCGCTAATAGAAGAGTGAGGGGGGGCCCAGTGGGGGGCCCAGTGGGGGGCCCAATGGGGCGGGGGGCCCGGGGGAATGGGGTGTCTGCGTGAGGTGCAGATAAAAGATGATCAGAAAAGAGAAAAAGAACTAAGTTGAATGTTTTGCAGAGGTGATCATATCTGTTTTATTCATAAACAGAGTCTATGGTTTACAGTGGTCCCTGGTTTATCTCGAGGGACATGTTCTAAAAATAACACACAATTTTCTCACATTTCTCTTAAAGTTCAAACCTTCGTAGATTTAAAAAAATAAGTACAGTATTATAGAATGAAAGATCCTCCGTCTTTATAACGAACTGAAGATGCATTTATTCCATAATGTCGCCCCCTACAGCCACGTAACTTCTACCTTCCTCCAGCGTGTCCAGAAGTACAACTTTTTCTGCGATGGTCAGGGTTTTTCTCAATCTTTTCGTGTCTTTGTCGGTGCAGAACGTTTCATCGACATCGGTTTTGTCGGGGAGAAAACAAATTGCAAACGTACAGCACTTCAGAGTCACACTGAGATCCAATGTTTATGTAAATTTGTCTGAACACATTCTGTACTGGACAGGAGACACGGCACGGAGGAGACTGATGGACAATGGTCTACAGTCCAACAGCCAATCAGGACGCACGACACTGCACGTTCATACTCTGTAAAAAAAAGGCCTTTGAAGCTGATGGACAAACAGTTTTATGGACGTCCACTTTACAAACTGCATCTGTTCCTTGGACATTTGTTAAATCTGCTGTTTCTGTGATATTTACGATCTGGGATTTCTCTGTTTAACACAAACACAAACTCATCCTATTGGTCGTCTTCTCTGAGTGACAGGTGGATTTGACCAATCACAGTTAAGTGTGGTCTGATGCAGCTGTAGTTTCATCCACAGTAAAGCCACAGTTTGTGTGACTGAACTCGAGGTTTTGTTCAGCTCAGCTCTACATCAGATTTTTAGCTACATTATTTATTCACTAACAGCTGAAAGTGAGTTTGCAGAAAACCAAAGACTCGATGTTAAAACGATTCTGGCTCCATTATTATCACTGGAGCGGGAAATATGGGCAAAGTGCTTTATGTCACGAGACTGAAGTTTAAGGATTTGAACTGGTAATCCTCTGGTTGGAGGGCTTATTAAATACTTCATAATTGAATAATTCACAGATAAACCCACTGTCCCCATTTTCTCCCAAACAGTAAAACACAAAGGACGTCATGTTTGTCTTTGCTGCGACTCGTCCACATTCTTTACATGTTTGAATTTACAGACGTCAGTTCAAACAAATAAACAACTTCCTGGTTGGCAATGAATAAATGAATAAAAAATCCACAACACTTAATAGAAAAACCTTATTTATATTATAAATATTATATATTATACGGGCAGAGGCCATGAGCATAACTCCTCCTGCCAGAATCAAAACCACTCGTTTTCAAGCCTCAAATAAAGTCGTGATTATGCAGCTCCAGACCAACAGAGGGCGCCGTCAGTACACAACATGTCCCAGAACACACAACATGTCCCAGAACACACAACATGTCCCAGAACACACAACATGTCCCAGAACACACAACATGTCCCAGGACACACAACATGTCCCAGAACACACAACATGTCCCAGAACACACAACATGTCCCAGGACACACAACATGTCCCAGAACACACAACATGTCCCAGAACACACAACATTCAATTCAATTCATTTATTTTTGTAACGCCCAAAATCACAACAACAGTTGTCTGAAGGGAGTTCATGTTTTGGTTGATGGGGGAAACCGGAGTACCCGGAGGAAACCCATCCATCTCCCTGTGTCTGTGTGGAGTTTGCATGTTCTCCCTGTGTCTGTGTGGAGTTTGCACGTTCTCCCTGTGTCTGTGGAGTTTGCGTGTTCTCCCTGTGTCTGTGTGGAGTTTGCTTGTTCTCACTGGAACTTCAAAGTCGTGAAGTCTTTTTAGGAAAATGTTATTTATTTTTTATTCTTCATGTCCCTAAACCAGTGACTTCTTACACCATTCATCCACTGGAGCAGCAGACTCCTCAGCCACCTCAGCCTCTCCAAACCTCTCTCCACCACAACCATGTTATTTCTTTAGGTTTAGGCTTGAACTGAATGTTTCTTTAGACCAAAAACATCTGCACATCTTTTTTCTGTCGTTGTCTGGATCCTCCGTTTTTAATGATGAAAAATGAATGAATGAAAAATGCCACTTCTGACTCCAGACGACAGCCCTGCGCTCGTCCACTGATCCAGTTTGTCCCAGAGGGTGGTCAGATCTGTGGAGAGGAGAGTCTCATCCACCAATGCGATGGCCAGAAGTTTAATTTCCGCTCGGGCCAAGTTCATTTGTCGTGTCCACAGGCAAAACCCTTCACCCGCCGCACTAATATGAAAGAGGAGTGTGATGGAGGTCAGATGGGTCGCACTGGCCTCTGCGCCAACGGGCAGCGAGTTACGACGAAGTTCACCCCCAGACCTCAGCTACAGCTACAGATGAGTTTAATATCACACAGTTTAATATCACACAGTTTAATATCACACAGTTTAATATCAGAGGGAAAGACTCAGCTAAATTTTAAGGGCAGAGTAAATGTCATCCATCCATTTTCTTCATCTTCTCCAGGGCCGGGTCACGGGGGCAGCAGTCTAAGCAGGGACTCCCAGACTTCCCTCACCCCAGACACGTCCTCCAGCGGGACCTCAAGGCGTCCCCAGACCAGCCGAGACACACAGTCCCTCCAGCGTGTCCTCCTCCGGGGCCTCCTCCTGGGGGACGTGATCATTTCTCCGGGGAGGAGAGACAAAGTCCACGTTTCCCTTTACAGAGACGATGTATAGTCCACATCAAACCTAAACACACTTCACCGTCACAGTGAGCGGAGTGAGAAAGGTCAGAGTCTGGAGGAGGTCTGCCCTTTCATCTGCTCTTTTTTTCTTTTTTTCTATTTTTATGCTATTCATCTTTACTGTTCTTTAAAGTTCTGGTGTAACTCATCCCTCTTGAGCTGTAGAAGACAAAGAGAAAGTCCAGGTTTCTTCCTTGTTGTTTCAAAGGGGACTGTCTGTGACGCCCGGTGCCCCCTGTCCCCCCTGTGCCCCCCGTCCCACCTGTGCCCCCCTGTCCCACCTGTGCCCCCCTGTCCCCCCTGTGCCCCTGTCCCCCCTGTGCCCCCCTGTCCCCCCTGTGCCCCTGTCCCACCTGTGCCCCTGTCCTCCCTGTACCCCCTGTCCCCCTTGTCCCACCTTTATGCTGCCCTCTGCTCCACCTCAGCCTCCTTGTGTCATTTGCATAATTGTGCCGCTGTGCCGCCCACGTCCACTCAGACTCTTTCAACACAAAGAGAAAAACACGGAGCCTTCATCGCCTCTTCACTGAACTGACCTGTAACTCGACTTGGGGGTGTCGCCTGCTTGTCACCGTGGAGACAAGCAGGCAACGTTAGCTCACTCTTTAAAGATTAGCTCACTCTTTGAACATTAGCTCACTCGTTGAACGTTAGCTCACTCTTTGAACATTAGCTCACTCGTTGAACGTTAGCTCACTCTTTGAACGTTAGCTCACTCTTTAAACGTTAGCTCACTCTTTGAACGTTAGCTCACTCTTTGAACGTTAGCTCACTCTGAACGTTAGCTCACTCTTTGAACGCTAGCTCACTCTTTGAACGTTAGCTCACTCTGAACGTTAGCTCACTCTGAACGTTAGCTCACTCTGAACGTTAGCTCACTCTTTGAACGTTAGCTCACTCTTTGAACGCTAGCTCACTCTTTGAATGTTAGCTCACTCTGAATGTTAGCTCACTCTTTGAACGTTAGCTCACTCTTTGAACGTTAGTTCACTCTGAACGTTAGCTCACTCTTTAAATATTAGCTCACTCGTGGAACGTTAGCTCACTCTTTAAACATTAGCTCGCTCTTTGAACATTAGCTCACTCTGAACGTTAGCTCACTCGTTGAACGTTATCGCACTCTTTGAACGTTAGTTCACTCTGAACGTTAGCTCACTCTTTAAACATTAGCTCACTCGTGGAACGTTAGCTCACTCTTTAAATATTAGCTCACTCGTGGAACGTTAGCTCACTCTTTGAACGTTAGCTCACTCTGAATGTTAGCTCACTCGTTGAACGTTAGCTCACTCTGAACGTTAGCTCACTCTTTGAACGTTATCTCACTCTTTGAACGTTAGCTCACTCTGAACGTTAGCTCACTCGTTGAACGTTAGCTCACTCTTTGAACATTAGCTCACTCTTTGAACGTTAGCTCACTCTTTGAATGTTAGCTCACTCTTTAAACATTAGCTCACTCTTTGAACGTTATCTCACTCTTTGAACGTTAGCTCACTCTTTGAACGTTAGCTCACTCTGAACGTTAGCTCACTCGTTGAACGTTAGCTCACTCTTTAAACATTAGCTCACTCTTTGAACGTTAGCTCACTCGTTGAATGTTATCTCACTCTTTGAACATTAGCTCACTCTTTGAACGTTAGCTCACTCTTTGAACGTTAGCTCACTTTGAACGTTAGCTCACTCTTTGAACGTTAGCTCACTTTGAACGTTAGCTCACTCTTTGAACGTTAGCTCACTTTGAACGTTAGCTCACTCTTTGAACATTAGCTCACTCTTTGAACGTTAGCTCACTCTTTGAACGTTAGCTCACTCTTTGAACGTTAGCTCACTCTTTGAATGTTAGCTCACTCTTTGAATGTTAGCTCACTCTTTGAACGTTAGCTCACTCTTTAAACGTTAGCTCACTCTTTGAACGTTAGCTCACTCTTTAAACGTTAGCTAACAGGTCTGTTTGCATTTGTCTGGGGGATTATAAAACCGTTTATAATTGGGATGATTTCATAATGGAGGCAGGTTCACTCTTGAAAAGCAATAATCAGACAGAGACTCGGCGCGATGTGAAGCCCCAGAGGGTCAGCACTGAGAGCACTCGTGTTAGCACAGGGTTTGTTGACCTCATGAGCGCGGCCATGATTAACAAACACATTTAAAGATGCTCTATTAAAGGTGCTGTATTAAAGGCGCTCTATTAAAGGTGCTCTATTAAAGGTGCTCTATTAAAGGTGCTCTATTAAAGGTGCTCTATTAAAGGCGCTGCATTAAAGGTGCTGTATTAAAAGTGCTGTATTAAAGGTGCTGTATTAAAAGTGCTGTATTAAAGGTGCTCTATTAAAGGTGCTGTATTAAAGGCGCTCTATTAAAGGTGCTGTATTAAAGGCGCTCTATTAAAGGTGCTGTATTAAAGGCGCTCTATTAAAGGTGCTGTATTAAAGGTGCTGTATTAAAGGCGCTCTATTAAAGGTGCTGTATTAAAGGTGCTGTATTAAAGGTGCTCTATTAAAGGTGCTCTATTAAAGGTGCTCTATTAAAGGTGCTGTATTAAAGGTGCTGTATTAAAGGTGCTCTATTAAAGGTGCTGTATTAAAGGTGCTCTATTAAAGGTGCTGTATTAAAGGCGCTGTATTAAAGGCGCTGCATTAAAGGTGCTCTATTAAAGGTGCTCTATTAAAGGTGCTGTATTAAAGGTGCTGTATTAAAGGTGCTGTATTAAAGGTGCTCTATTAAAGGTGCTCTATTAAAGGTGCTCTATTAAAGGTGCTGTATTAAAGGTGCTCTATTAAAGGTGCTCTATTAAAGGTGCTCTATTAAAGGTGCTCTATTAAAGGCGCTCTATTAAAGGCGCTGTATTAAAGGTGCTGTATTAAAGGTGCTCTATTAAAGGTGCTGTATTAAAGGTGCTGTATTAAAGGTGCTGTATTAAAGGTGCTGTATTAAAGGTGCTCTATTAAAGGTGCTGTATTAAAGGTGCTGTATTAAAGGTGCTGTATTAAAGATGCTGTATTAAAGGTGCTCTATTAAAGGTGCTGTATTAAAGATGCTGTATTAAAGGTGCTCTATTAAAGGTGCTGTATTAAAGGTGCTGTATTAAAGATGCTGTATTAAAGGTGCTGTATTAAAGGTGCTCTATTAAAGGTGCTCTATGGGAGTTTCACTTAAAAACATTGACTGTGGGATCATTATGTTTTTACTGTGTTTTCTGTAAAAGTGTAAAGAGCGAGGGGAAAGATCCTTCACAATCTCATGGGCTACAGTTAAACATTACTCCCCCAAATAACTGTTAATAACAGTGTTAATAACTGTGTTAATAAAAACTGTGTTAATAAAAGTCATTCACTGTAACGACGTTACAAAGGAAAGAGTCAATTCAATTTTTTGCGTAAAGCCCAAAATCACAGAAGTGTCGCCTCTGTGGGCCGAAAGTGAGAAATGATTCAACCAACAGAAAGTTAGAAAATTAACAATGAAATAGAAATAGACAAACAAATGGAGAAGTGTCCCACAGCGCCCCCTGTCCTCAGACCCTCCTCCTGCACTGTCCCACAGCGCCCCCTGTCCTCAGACCCTCCTCCTGAAGGAAAAACTCAAACAAACACAGAAAAAGAGAAACCTCAAGGAGAACCACAGTGAAGGAGGGAGCCAAGAGCCAGAGTCGCTCAACGAAGAGCCAGAGTCGCTCAACCAAGAGCCAGAGCCGCTCAACGAAGAGCCAGGGTCAGAGTGAGGCTTATCCACCGTACGGTGGGGGTCATCCAGACAGGTGAGGGAAGGGCAGGTCCAGATCCACAAGAGTCATTAACTATAATGACGTCTGTGAGTTCGTCAGGTCTGATCCAGAGTAAAAAAATAATCTGTCACTGGAGAAATGGTTGTAGGACTGAAGACGTTCGGCTGCTCGTCCAAGACACTTCTTGAGTTCTGGTCAGATTACTGCTGGACACTGCCTTATATCTGTCTAAAGGAGGAGCTAACGACACTGAAGCTAACACCTGTTTGTTTACAGGCTCAGTTTAATGAGCCCTTAATGGACACTCTCACTTTAGAGGATTGAAGATGTCTTGCTCAAAATATAATAGAATATCTTGGTCAAAATTCCTGCGCCCAACGTGGGGCTCGAACCCACGACCCTGAGATTAAGAGTCTCATGCTCTACCGACTGAGCTAGCCGGGCCTGCTTCTGGGGCAATTCTTAGATAAATAATAAATTGAATAAATAATCGTATAATAATAATGTTTTGAAATGTTTTTTTATTTGCTATACAAATATTACAGTACTTTTTGTTATTTAATAATTTTATAATTAGTTTTCATGCTCAACAAATGAAATCTAAAACAAAGAATCTAATATATACCTGGTAAAAGTTCTTGAAATTGTACTTCAGCTTCTCAACCACTGAGGTATTTGTATCAGTTTTTGATTAAATCAACGTCATTAACCCCTTTTATGTGATTATATTATTTAGTAACGTCTGTGTCCCTCAGTCGTCCAGGTCTGATCCACAGTAAAACCCTGTGAGCTCCTCTCTGCAGATATGAGTCCAGCAGACTGACTGATCTGAGCACAACTGAAGAAGAGGTTTGGATGAAACATCTTCGCTCCGACTTCTTGTCCAGTTGACAGATTTGAATTTACTTTTTTTTTACTATTATTTACTAATGTCTTATAACATGGAGAATTGTATTAATTTGAATATCTTGGTCAAAATTCCTGCGCCCAACGTGGGGCTCGAACCCACGACCCTGAGATTAAGAGTCTCATGCTCTACCGACTGAGCTAGCCGGGCATACTGCCTCTGGTGGCCACGACCGGTATGAAACTCAACTGACAGACACAGACACTTCTGTATTGGAGAAACTAAATAGACGCTCCATAAGAGAATGAACCAACACTGAGAGAGCAGCTCAGGACACAGTCTGCTGTTCATCTACATCTCACAGACACTGACCTCTCCTCTGAAGAGAGTGAGGTCAGAGAAGAGAAATGGTTTGGAGAGGAGAGTTAAAGAAGATATTTTTGTTAGGGAAGACAATCCTTCCTTATATCCATCCCTCATCTATAACTTCATCCTCAGACCCAAAGCCAGTATGGTAACAGATGTGAGAGCAGCCATTAGGGACTTGAATGATTACACTAACTAGGCACAGTGGTCACTTAGTGTAGCTCAATAGACCAATGTCACAAACAGAAACTGTAAACAGAAGCTGTTTATAGTTTGAGTCATTAGCTCCTCTCTTCAGAGACATATGAGTTTGTTTGGATGTGGGGACATGTCTTGCTAAAGTAGGACATATGTCCCCTGCCCTTTGACCTCATACCGTTGTATTTGGCTGTTTTCCCTCTCTGTTATGTACCATTATTTTAACATTTGACTTTTTAACACATCCATCAGCACAAAAAGATGAATGTTGTACTTTCAGTCGACTCTGTTATTTATTCTGAAACAGGCCCAGTGCTGATGTTTGACAGAAGAGTTGAATCTGAGTGAGCTGCTACCAACAGGACTCTGCTTTTACAAAAGCAAAAGCCACTCCCACAAACACTCCAAGGAACACTCCCACAAACACTCCAAGGAACACTCCCCATGAACACTCCCACAAACACTCCCACACTCCCACAAACACTCCACGGACACTCCATGGACACTCCACGGACACTCCACGGACACTCCACGGACACTCCATGGACACTCCACGGACACTCCACGGACACTCCATGGACACTCCACGGACACTCCACGGACACTCCCTCAGGCTGAACACAGGACGAATCAAACGTTTCTGCTGCAAATAAGACCCAGCAGTAAAAAGCCCCATGATTCACAGACAGTTAAGTCTTTGCTGTTGCGCTGATGTTAGTAGCTGCTTCATGTTTCCTGACGTAGGCTGTTACGTCATATGTTTTTAACCTCTTTATTTCCATGTGACATGTAGCTGTGGCTTCATGTGACGGAGCTGAGGCCTTTTATTTGGAATAAAAATTATTTCAAACCAAACCAGAAGAAAACCATCAGAACATTATCAGCCCTACTGTTGTTTAAAAGATCAGACTGTGACTTTAATCAGTTTTGTGCAGTGAGTTACAGTTTTTCCTACAGTAGGTTCATGTTCTGTCCCTGTAGGACCAGAAAAACAACCACGACCTGAGGTTATGAGGCTTTTATAAGTGCTCTTATTTAAATATGAAACATGGACACACACACACGCACACCCCCACATACGCACGCACACCCCGACACACACACCCCCACACACACGGGCACACACACACGCACACACACACGCACACATGGACACGCACACACGGACACGCACAAGGACACCCCCACACACAAACACACGGACACACACACACACCCCGACACGCACACACGCACCCCCCCCCCCCCACACACACACACAAGGACACACACACGCACGCACACACGCACGCACACGCATGGACACACACACACAGACAGAAAGTCCTCCGTCCACTTGTTCAGCAGAATCATGACCAAAAGCTCCTGATATAAACATAATAATAATAACAACAATAATAATAATAGTAATAATAATAATAATAATAATAATAATAAATCAAATATATTTTATTTCACTCTGTATAAACTGAGGCTCTGCTGATTTTCTCTCAGGACAGAAACATTTAACACCTCAGTGTCTCTGCTCAGAATCAAAACAAAACAACACGGAACTTTTCACAGAGGACGCCTGTGTCTCTGTGTCACACATGATTTTATGAACTTCTCGGATAAATCATTTTCCTTTTCATTGTGTTTCAGCTCTCGGACAAAGAGCCGTTATCAGACCGGCTCTGTGTCTCTCTGTGTCTCTGTGTTTGTGTCTCTCTGTGTTTGTGTCTCTGTGTCTCTCTGTGTCTCTCTATGTCTCTGTGTCTCTCTGTGTCTCTCTGTGTCTCTCTATGTCTCTGTGTCTCTCTCTGTCTCTCTATGTCTCTGTGTTTGTCTCTGTGTCTCTGTGTTTGTCTCTGTGTCTCTGTGTCAGACTCACCCGGTGCGTGGAGCTCCTGTCCCCGCGCTTGTCCCTGTCTTCTTCACGCGTGTCCATTCCTCTGAGTTTTCTGCGCAGATTTTGCGGGACATTGATGCGCATCAATCACCGCAGGACGCGCGGAGTTTGTGAAGTCGCTCCTTTGGATTTAAGAATAAAACAACAAAACAAATCCTCGATGCATAAACACAAGTTATAAGAGTCTAGAGAAGAGGCTGAGGCTGAAGCTGAGGCTGAGGCTGAAGCTGAAGCTGAGGCTGAGCCTGACCACAGAGGAGCGGAGGGTCCGGTCTGGTGCGCGCTCCGCTTTGTGGGCGGTTTTATTCGCTGCTGGACACAGAAAAAGCTCCGGTCCAGGAGGAGTGCGCTCTGCTCTGAGCTCTGTGGAGTGAGCTGTGGAGTGAGCTGTGGAGTGAGCTGTGGAGTGAGCTGTGGAGTGAGCTGTGGAGTGAGCTGTGGAGTGCTCTGTGTGCGCTCTCCTCTCCGCTGTGCCTGTGTTCTCTGCTCTGGCCGCTCTCTTCTTCCATCTGGAGGAGGTTGGGTTTGTGCAGATGAACAGAGCAGTGGGAGGCGATACTGACACAAATTAACATATTTTTTCTTGTGGATGATTTTCAGACAGAATCCGGTCAAACACGCGCAGAAACATCATTATCTGAGGTTTAAGTCAAATAAATAAAATAAAAGCGTCATTACAGTTTTCCCTCTGGTTAAACGGCTCCAGTGTTTGACTCTGTGTTAAACTGAAACATGATCTGTGTCTCCAGACCTGAACAAAAGAACAAAAGAACAAAAGAACAAAAGAAGCTTTATGTGACGAGACCAAAGAGCAAAATGTAGAAACAAAGTATCAAATTACAACAACAAAGAGATTCAGATAAAAGGACTGAGCCTTTGGCACTTTAGATAAACTCTGTGTAAAATCTGGATAAACACAGAGACACTCACGCCCTCTGTGTTAAACTCTGTGTTAATCTCTGTGTTAAACTCTGTGTTAATCTCTGTGTTGAACTCTGTGTTAAAGTCTGTGTTAATCCCTGTGTTAAACTCTGTGTTAATCTGTGTGTTAATCTCTGTTTTAATCCCTGTGTTAATCTCTGTGTTAAACTCTGTGTTAATCCCTGTGTTAAACTCTGTGTTAATCTCTGTGTTGAACTCTGTGTTAAAGTCTGTGTTAATCCCTGTGTTAAACTCTGTGTTAATCTGTGTGTTAATCTCTGTTTTAATCCCTGTGTTAATCTCTGTGTTAAACTCTGTGTTAATCCCTGTGTTAAACTCTGTGTTAAACTCTGTGTTAATCCCTGTGTTAAACTCTGTGTTAATCTGTGTGTTAATCTCTGTGTTAATCCCTGTGTTAAACTCTGTGTTAAACTCTGTGTTAAACTCTGTGTTAATCCCTGTGTTAAACTCTGTGTTAAACTCTGTGTTAATCTCGGTGTTAATCTCTGTGTTAAACTCTGTGTTAAACTCTGTGTTAATCTCGGTGTTAATCTCTGTGTTAATCTGTGTTAATCCCTGTGTTAATCTCTGTGTTAAACTCTGTGTTTATCTCTGTGTTACTCCCTGTGTTCATCTCTGTGTTTATCTCTGTGTTAATCTCTGTGTTAATCTCGAGCCTTTGTCCAAACACATTTGTGTCTGTTTCAAAGGAAAAAAAGAAACACGAGATGAAGCAGGAGTCAGAGAGTCACAGAGTCACAAAGAGTCAGAGAGTCACAGAGAGTCACAGAGAGTCACAAAGAGTCAGTCACAGAGAGTCACAGAGAGTCACAGAGAGTCAGAGAGTCACAGAGAGTCACAGAGAGTCACAGAGTCACAGAGTCACAGAGAGTCAGAGGTTTTATATTGTATTTTATTTGTCACCTGCTCAGGGACGACAGATGGAAATGAGCTTCGGTTATAATCTGGTGCAAAGCATCTTTAATGTTTTTGCACATTGTCTCGATCAAATAAACAAATAAACAAACTGTAAATATATAATGCTCCACATGATCAGAATTAGCATTAGCATTAGCATTAGCATTAGCATGTACATACCATTATCTCCGTGTAAATACAGATAAAACTGTGGTCCCTCTGTCAGACCTGGAGCTCAGTGGACACTCAGAGACGACCAGATCAACAGCTCAAAGCTTCAGTCGCTGTTTCTGCAAAACTCTTTTTTTCTCATGAGCCTGAGTTTGATTTAAATCCGCACTGACCGCCTCTCTGACCACACACCTCATCTCTGTGTGTTCTGGGCAGCAGATGTTACAGTTTATTCTAAAAACAGAAGATAGCAGATGTTTCTTTAACTTTACACCAGAATCTTAGACGTTCAGCTCTGAGTCAAATAAGTTTCATCAAAAACTTGGAAGAGCAGCTTCTACCAGAGACTTAAACTTACAAAACTAAAAGACGAGCACTGACCTCATCTGAAGTGGAGTTTATAATGGACTCAGGAAACTCAGTACGTCAGCCAAAAGAGCAGCCCCTCCCCCCACAGGACACTTTAATGTCCACTCTAATGTCCACTTTAATGTCCACTTTTCCTCTGTCTCCATCTCCAGGTAAAACTCTTGGAGCTGACCGACACCGTCGCTCTGCTCTTGGAGCTGACCGACACCGTTGCTCTGCTCTTTAATGTGGCTCAGATTGGAGGTGATCTCAGTTCACTCCTGATGGAGGGAAAGTGAAAGTCTGTTGTATGAAGAATCATGTTTAATTCAGCCGTTGTGAAGCTGTCTGCTGTTTGACGGAGGGAGGGAGAGAGGGAGGAGGAGAGGAAGGAGAGGAGGAGAGAGGCAGAGGGAGAGAAGAAGGAGGAGAGGAGGAGAGAGGCAGAGGGAGAGAAGAAGGAGGAGAGGAGGAGAGAGGCAGAGGGAGGAGGTCCACACAGTCATGACCTCATCTCTTCTGTTTGTATGAATGAACTGGTTCTGGTCTGTGGCTCGTTTCTTTTTTGTTTGGCTCTGGTGGATTTTCACAGTAAAAGTTGTTGGTTTTTTTTTTATGCCCCCCCCTCTTGTGGTGTGCGCTACAGAGGACAGACTCACTCTTGATAGTGTGCACTACAGAGGACAGACTCACTCTTGATAGTGTGCACTACAGAGGACAGACTCACTCTTGTCGTGTGCACTACAGAGGACAGACTCACTCTTGATAGTATACACTACAGAGGACAGACTCACTCTTGATAGTGTGCGCTACAGAGGACAGACTCACTCTTGATAGTATACACTACAGAGGACAGACTCACTCTTGTCGTGTACACTACAGAGGACAGACTCACTCTTGTCGTGTGCACTACAGAGGACAGACTCACTCTTGATAGTGTGCACTACAGAGGACAGACTCACTCTTGTCGTGTGCACTACAGAGGACAGACTCACTCTTGTCGTGTACACTACAGAGGACAGACTCACTCTTGTCGTGTGCACTACAGAGGACAGACTCACTCTTGATAGTGTGCACTACAGAGGACAGACTCACTCTTGTGGTGTGCACTACAGAGGACAGACTCACTCTTGATAGTATACACTACAGAGGACAGACTCACTCTTGTCGTGTGCACTACAGAGGACAGACTCACTCTTGATAGTGTGCACTACAGAGGACAGACTCACTCTTGATAGTGTGCACTACAGAGGACAGACTCACTCTTGTCGTGTACACTACAGAGGACAGACTCACTCTTGTCGTGTGCACTACAGAGGACAGACTCACTCTTGATAGTGTGCACTACAGAGGACAGACTCACTCTTGATAGTGTGCACTACAGAGGACAGACTCACTCTTGTGTGATATTACCTACACTCATTTATTAAAGCCACACTGACTCACTTTTTGGTGTGGGCTCTAACATTGGTCAGATGTTTTTTTCTTTATTCAAAGATACAGAAATGTCAGTTCATTTCATAAACTTGTACCATTGAAACATGAGGGTTAGCCCCGCCCCCTTCAGTCTGATGTTGACCTATGACCTTTGCTCAGTCGCTACATTTTCACAGTTGTCTGTCTCTGGCAGTTGCTTCCTTATGATTCTCATTCAACAATCTGCATTTACCTTTGATTCACTGTATCGTCTGATATCCAGGAAGTACACTGTTAGGTTCCTAGTTGTTCTGTGGTCTCTGAAAGTTGTAAAAGTAAAAGTGCTTATAAACTCATCACTGTGAATAATCATGATGCTCAGAGTGATGTTCTGTTTTTCACATTTTTAAGAGTTTAAAAATGTTTCACTGATGTTTTCAGCTCTAGATGTTTCATGTTTGATTTTTATTCAGATTAAAGTAAAAAGTGTTGAGATGAGCAGTAAATCCAGCGGTCGCCGTGTGAGCCGTTTGTTTCTCATCTTTAATAATGTTCTTACATAAACCTCTTTCAATTAAATATAAACCTGCCCCTTAGACGTCCGAGCGCTGCATCGATTACCCACAATGCAGCGTTATTCTCAAGGACAGATCTGCACCTGTGTAAATGATGAATAAGCTAATGCTAGGCTAACGGCTGTAATGAGACGTTCACCTTGTGCTCGATCCTGAGCCGAGCTTCAGTGTTAATGCTTCATCTGACGTTTCCTCCGGTCGACTCGAGGCTCACGCTGCAGCGAAGGCCACAACTCACTAAAAGTCCAGTTTAGAAGTGACGTGAAGGTAAAAGACGAGAGTGTGGACTTCAGGTGACACAACCTGAAAGACGGATATTCACCTTCATTAAAACAACGTCCATGTTACTTTTTACTGCAGTTTGGAGGTTTTTTTGGGAGTTTCTTTGGAGTCTTTTTGATCCCGAAAGGGCAAAATAATTTTTTCTCTAAGACCCGACATTTAAACACAGTAACACAACTGAGAAAAGCTCGGCAAATGTCTGTAAAGTTGTGTTGTTTGTTCTGTGTTGCTAACTTGTTCTGCTCAGTCTTTGGCTAATGCTAATGCTAATGCTAATGCTAAGAGCAGCTTAAATCAGACTGTGGAGGCTCTGCAGACACTTTAAACAGGCTAATAACAGAATTTGTGTTAGCTCAGCGCTAACAGGACAATGGTGCTAACACCTCATTTCACTCCACACAAACTGTTCAAACGTGACACAAATCTCCAAACGTTTTCTCTCAAACTCATCCCTTTGGCTAATAATAATAATAATAATAATAATAATAATAATAATAATAATAATAATAATAATAATAGTAGATGTTTAATATAATAAAAGTCCGTTGTGTCGACTTTGAGGCTGGATTGTGGCTGAATAAACGACACGTTTCATTTTCGTGGCTTTTTGGAGCTTTTACTCTTTGTCTTAAATGTCAGGAGCAGGAAGTGGGTTCAGTGAGTCAGACGAGGTTTTAGCACCGAAACAACGTGAGCGAAGTGAACGGCGCTTTAAGCCGTCGCCTCCTCAGACAAATCAGAACTAATGAAGAGTGTTTTCAGTGAAATGTCAGACCTGCCGAGCCGTCGGAGCAGAAACCTCCCACTTAGGCTGGATTTATGCTGCTTCTGCCGCAGCTTCACAAAGTTATTTAACACTTGAGCGATTTCAGACGTGTAACTGTCCTTCAGAGTCGAACCGACGCACAGACGCCAACGGTCTCCAGGGTTACGCTCGTCTGAACTCTGCCATCTGCAATGATTGACAGATAAACGAACCAATCAGAGAAAGGCACGAAGAGGAGCCAGAACCAGAAGAGGAGCCAGAAGAGGAGCCAGAACCAGAAGAGGAGCCCAAGAGGAGCCAGAACCAGAAGAGGAGCCAGAACCAGAAGAGGAGCCAGAAGTGGAGCACAAGAGGAGCCAGAAC
The DNA here is from genome assembly GCF_009829125.3 of Periophthalmus magnuspinnatus. Classification (NCBI taxonomy): domain Eukaryota; kingdom Metazoa; phylum Chordata; class Actinopteri; order Gobiiformes; family Gobiidae; genus Periophthalmus; species Periophthalmus magnuspinnatus. The sequence goes on along the minus strand of NC_047136.2, from coordinate 150,234 downwards.
CAGAAGAGGAGCCCAAGAGGAGCCAGAACCAGAACCAGAAGAGGAACCAGAGCCAGAACCAGAACCAGAAGGGAAACCAGAAGAGGAGCTAGGACCACAGTCTACTGTTCATCTCCATCTCAAGCACTTTGACCTCACAGCAACAGAGGTCAACTCCAGGACGAGGCCTTTCTGTGAGTTTAAATGTTCTCTTTGTGTCTGTGTGGAGTTTGTGTGTTCTCTTTGTGTCTGTGTGGAGTTTGCGTGTTCTCTCTGTGTCTGTGTGGAGTTTGTGTGTTCTCTTTGTGTCTGTGTGGAGTTTGCGTGTTCTCTCTGTGTCTGTGTGGAGTTTGCGTGTTCTCTCTGTGTCTGTGTGGAGTTTGCGTGTTCTCTCTGTGTCTGTGTGGAGTTTGCGTGTTCTCTCTGTGTCTGTGTGGAGTTTGTGTGTTCTCTTTGTGCCTGTGTGGAGTTTGCGTGTTCTCTCTGTGTGTGGAGTTTGCGTGTTCTCTCTGTGTGTGGAGTTTGTGTGTTCTCTCTGTGTCTGTGTGGAGTTTGCGTGTTCTCTCTGTGTCTGTGTGGAGTTTGCGTGTTCTCTCTGTGTCTGTGTGGAGTTTGCGTGTTCTCTCTGTGTCTGTGTGGAGTTTGCGTGTTCTCTCTGTGTGTGGAGTTTGCGTGTTCTCTCTGTGTCTGTGTGGAGTTTGCGTGTTCTCTCTGTGTCTGTGTGGAGTTTGTGTGTTCTCTTTGTGTCTGTGTGGAGTTTGCGTGTTCTCTCTGTGTCTGTGTGGAGTTTGCGTGTTCTCTCTGTGTCTGTGTGGAGTTTGCGTGTTCTCTCTGTGTGTGGAGTTTGCGTGTTCTCTCTGTGTGTGGAGTTTGCGTGTTCTCTCTGTGTGTGGAGTTTGCGTGTTCTCTCTGTGTGTGGAGTTTGTGTGTTCTCTTTGTGTCTGTGTGGAGTTTGTGTGTTCTCTTTGTGTCTGTGTGGAGTTTGTGTGTTCTCTTTGTGTCTTTTTGGGTTTCATACATTGTGGGTAAACTCCTCCTCCTGAGGTCGTCCGGACGAGGCCCAGGTCCTGGTTGCATGTCCTGACCCAGACTGACCCGGGTTTGAGGGTCGGGTCAAATGCAGAGGACAAACACCTCGGTTTAATCTGGACAGAACTGGAGTCGACTTTTCCAACGACACAAATTCAATGTTTGTATTTTTTGGAGCAGAACATTTTGCAACGTCATCGAGTTTGAGTCGTGAAAAGCAGCTGAGCCGAGAAAATGTGAAAGTAAACGAGAATCTCACTGCAGACTCCACAAAAAGCAGCTTCTGTTTATCCTGGTCCCACGTTCAGCCACATTTACACCTTTAAAAACATTTAAAACATTTAAAACAAAGACACTGGAACATCTGAAAAGTCGAGTCGTCTCCTGAATCACAGCAGAGACGAGACAAACGCCTCAGAATCAAACTGAACTCAAAGAAACTCCTGCAGCATCACAGACGAAGAGCAGAGACATTTTGACGTCTTCATAAACGCCAGACTGACAGACGCGGCGCTAAAACCGACATCACAAACACATACGGCTCTGTTAGCAACGCGCTGCTAATGAGACGAGTTAGCAGAAAACAGACCGTAACGAGCATTGTTTTGGGCTTTGAACGAATGTTTTATCAAAAGAAACTGGACAAAAATGAAAAGTGAATGTTTTTCTGATGTTTCGTTAGCGGAGAACGTGAAAGGCGAGGTCTGCTGTAACAGAGATGATGAAAATAACACTTTGTTGCTAAATGTGTTAAATGAGATTCTTTCTGTCAAAACAAAAATAAGTGATTGTTGTTTCTAAAGCTCTCGTTAGTCCTCAGGCTCTCGGGCCTCAGGTCGGCCTCAGGTCGGCCTCAGGTTGGCCTCAGGTCGGCCTCAGAACTTCCTGCGTGTTCCTCACGTCTCCAAACCAAAGTCCACAAGACCTTTTCTGTCACAGAACCGAAACTTTGGAACGAGCTCCTGATCAGACCAAGAAGTGACTGTGACGCCACACAGCTTCAAATTTTATAATTTTTCATACAAATGAATATTCCCGTCCGCGGCCGGTGTTTATGTTTGATAAAGTTTATTTTAAACATGACCCTATGACCTGACGCCATCGCGCCACGCCCCCTTTATTTATTTATTTATTTAGAAAAGGGACAGTGCATATTAATGAACATAAGACACATATGTAAATGTGCAGATTTTAGCCACAGGCTGTTTCCATCTGTCGTCCCTGGACAGGCTGATGGTCACATTTAACATAAAACACCAGATAAACAAAATACAGTCAAATACACACAGGGCAGGACAGAAGCCAAGTCAAAAACATAAACTCAGGAGGGTTACTACAACTTTTAAAGTGTTGTGTGTATTGCACGAGTTCTAAAGTGCTGTGTTGAGCGCCACATTATCCAGGTACAAGAGTTTGGCAAAGTAAACTGAGCCAAAAGGAAGTGTTTGGAGACATGAGATGAGGTTTTATTTTGTTTTTAAAGAAAACTGCAGCTGCTTCATGACACTGAGGGATTCACTTTCCAAACACGTTTTTCAATAAAATAAAGCTGCATTTATTTTACAGTGTATTGCAGCTTCAGTCTCTTTGGTCCTCGTTTTGGTCCTCGTTTTGGTCCTCGTTTCAGTCCTCATTTCGGTCCTTCACTCTGGCCCGGCTCGGTGCCACATGAGGCCGTGAGGATTCATGGCGTCTGTGGAACATCTGTCTCACGTGTCCCCGGCGGCAGGAGACAGATCATAAAACAGTGTCCTGAGCGAGGACCAGGACGTCCATCACGACGCCACATTTAGACCCGTCTCAGAGACAAAGGACCCACCCCCCACTCCCAGCATGCGACGGAGACAGAAGGACGAGGGACATGAGGTGAAGTCATCTGAAAGGGTTTGAGACAGACGCTGTGAGGAGCAGAGACGTCTGAACATAAAGGCTGGACATGACATTGTGCCTTTGAGCAAATCACTTGAGTCTCTGGATGAGACTGATGTGTTTGAAAAAGAGTCAAAAACGTCTGAAGTCTCAGAGGCTCCACTCAGAAAAAGAGGAAATAAAAAATACAAATGAGTGGAATTAAAATTATCACAAAACATAAAATTATTAATAAAAACAGAAAACAAACTGGGTTTTCCAGGTTCAGGTTAAAGTTACACTGGAACTTTTCTGGTAAAAGGTCCAACACGTGCTCGTCTCCATGGAGATGTTAATAGTTTTGTATTTAGAATTTTCAGTGTGTTATAAAATCTGTCTCCATGGAGACACGCAGGTGATAAAACCCGGGATAAGAGGCTGCAGTAGGAGTAACTAGCTGGGGGAAGTATGGCAACCTGAGCACTATCCTCTAATTTGTCCTATTTTCTCATCAGCAATGCTATTCACATGTTGTCCCCTGTCCCACTCCCCCTGTGGAGTGTATCTCTTTCAGATGCCCCGATGACAGCTGGACCCTCTCCTCCTCCTCGCCTGGCCCTCCTCCTCGCCTCCTCATCTGGTCTTCCTCCTCCTCGCCCGGCCGATTTTTCCTGTTTTGTTTTTGTGTGTTGTTTTGTTTTTGTGTGTTGTTTGTTTTTGTGTGTTGTTTGTTTTTGTGTGTTGTTTGTTTTTGTGTGTTGTTTTGTTTTTGTGTGTTGTTTGTTTTTGTGTGTTGTTTGTTTTTGTGTGTTGTTTTGTTTTTTTGTGTTGTTTTGTTTTTGTGTGTTGTTTTGTTTTTGTGTGTTCTTTTGTTTTTGTGTGTTGTTTTTGTGTGTTGTTTGTTTTTGTGTGTTGTTTTGTTTTTGTGTGTTGTTTGTTTTTGTGTGTTGTTTGTTTTTGTGTGTTGTTTTGTTTTTGTGTGTTGTTGTGTTTTTGTGTGTATATCTCGGTGGCTGAGTGGCTCATGTCTCACAGCAGAAGGTTTGGTTGATCCCCGGGTCGCCCAGGCCTTTCTGTGTGGAGTTTTTCATGTTTCTCCTCGTGTCTGGATGGGTTTCCTCCGGGTACTCCGGTTTCCCCCATCAACCAAAACATGAACGCCCTTCGAGACAACTGTTGTTGTGATTTTGGGCGTTACAAAAATAAATGAATTGAATCCACAATCGTCTCCACAGAGACGAACAGGTGGCAGATTCCACCTGAAAAGTTACATAGTGAACCTTTAAAAAGTGTATCCATCGTTCGCTCGTACAGTCGGCGGTGGCTGTGGTCAGGATGAGCTGACCCCTCCGTGACCTTGTGGAGGCGCCGTTTATTTGTGTGATTGGATTCATTTTGTTTCCAGATGTGTCTCAAAGGAGCAGAGGGACCGCTGGGCCTCACTGGGCCTCGCTGGGCCTCGCTGGGCCTCGCTGAGCCTGCCACCTGCCCGTCTCCATGGAGATGTTATTGCTTTGCCTGAAATGTTCCGCAGTATGACATCAAACTCACCTGTTTCCATGGAGACTCCACCACGTCAAGTTCAGGTCTGTGGAGAAACCCGAACAAAATAAACAATGAAGACGTTAACAGCTCAGTGTAAATGTATTAAACGTATTTATTAAATGTATTAAGTCAGAACCCTCTGACCACTCTGACCACTCTGACCCCTCTGACCGCTCTGACCGCTCTGACCCCTCTGACCGCTCTGACCCCTCTGGCCGCTCTGACCGCTCTCATTTTTTATTTCAGGAAAAACCTTTGACTCACTGCAGAGAAAATGTGACATGACGTAGAAACAGCTGCTACTGACCAAGGAGTGGACAGAGGAGTGGACAGAGGAGTGGATGAGGAGTGGACGAGGGGAGGACAGAGGAGTGGACAGAGGAGTGGACAGTGCTCCTTCCACCCTCAGTTTAAAGGAGCATATGGACCTGGAGCGTCTTCCTCAGATTTCATTCATAATTTCTCATTTCTCTGATCTGACACACACACCCCAGAACACACACAGACCAGAACACACACAGGACCAGAACACACACAGGACCAAAACACACACAGACCAGAATACACAGACCAGAACACACACAGGACCAGAACACACACAGGACCAGAACACACACAGGACCAAAACACACACAGGACCAAAACACACACAGACCAGAACACACACAGGACCAGAACACACACAGGACCAGAACACACACAGGACCAGAACACACACAGACCAGAATACACAGACCAGAACACACACAGGACCAGAACACACAGACCAGAACACACACAGGACCAAAACACACACAGACCAGAACACACACAGACCAGAACACACACAGGACCAGAACACACACAGGATCAGAACACACACAGGATCAGAACACACACAGACCAGAATACACAGACCAGAACACACACAGGACCAGAACACACAGACCAGAACACACACAGGACCAGAACACACACAGGACCAAAACACACAGACCAGAACACACACAGACCAGAACACACACAGACCAGAACACACACAGGACCAGAACACACACAGACCAGAACACACACAGACCAGAACACACACAGACCAGAACACACACAGGATCAGAACACACACAGACCAGAATACACAGACCAGAACACACACAGGACCAGAACACACAGACCAGAACACACACAGGACCAGAACACACACAGGACCAAAACACACAGACCAGAACACACAGACCAGAACACACATAGACCAGAACACACATAGACCAGAACACACAGACCAGAACACACACAGGACCAGAACACACAGAACCAAAACACACAGACCAGAACACACACAGGATCAGAACACACACAGACCAGAATACACAGACCAGAACACACACAGGACCAGAACACACAGACCAGAACACACACAGGACCAGAACACACACAGGACCAGAACACACACAGGACCAAAACACACAGACCAGAACACACAGACCAGAACACACATAGACCAGAACACACAGACCAGAACACACACAGGACCAGAACACACAGAACCAAAACACACAGACCAGAACACACACAGACCAGAACACACAGACCAGAACACACAGACCAGAACACACACATTAGATCAACATACAGGCTCCTTTGAGTCTGAAGTCACACTGCTCTGAACACAGAACACACAACACATGACACACAGACACACACAGACATATACAGACATATACAGACATATACAGACATATACAGACATATACAGACATATACAGACATATACAGACATATACAGACATATACAGACACACACAGTCACACACAGTCACACACAGACATATACAGACGCACACACAGACACACACCGTCACACACAGTCACACACGGTCACACACAGACACACACCGTCACACACAGACACACCCCGTCACACACACCCCCACACGGTCACACACACACCCACAGACACACACACAGTCACACACACAGACACACCCCCACACAGTCACACACACGCACCCCCACCCCGTCACACACACCCCCCCACAGACACACACACAGTCACACACACAGTCACACACACAGACACACACCCCGTCACACACACAGTCACACACACAGAGGGGGCAGCACTTCTGGCTCCAGCGACTGTGATTCACTTTGTATTAAAAATAGAAAAGCTGCTGTGTCTCCTCTGTGTGTCCTCTGTCTCTTCTGCGTGTCCCCTCTGTGTCCTCTATATGTCCCCTCTGTGTCCTCTGTCCCCTCTGTGTCTCCCCTCTGTCCCCCCTGTCTCCTCTCTCTGTCTGCTGCTTCAGACTCATTCTGGTCTTAAATGTTCGTATTAACCCTCTACATGATCCTGGGGTTTTTATTTCACTTTTGTGTCTGTAAATCCAGATCTGAACATTAATAACAGACAAATCAGGTCCTTCTTTCCTCGACGTCGCTCCTGCTACGATATTGAAATTTGCCTCACCTCCACAGAAGAAAATCGGGTCAACCTCCTCCTCCTCCTCTATCTCGGGTCACAGCTGTTGCACAGATGTCTGTTCTCTGGACACACTTTGATGTCTCTGCTCTGATCACCTCCCTCCACCTGGACCTGCACCGCCCCAAGACAGAACCCAGCACCTGGCGGGACCTGGCGGGACCTTCATACAACAGACAGTGTCTCGTCTCAGTCTTGTCTCTGTCCCGGGGCTGAGGGGGGGGTCTCTGCTTAAACTCTGCCCCCGAGGCCCTGCCCCAGAGAAGAGGAGGAGGATGGATGGGTTAAATTAAAGTAATAATGGGGCAATTTTTGAGAAATAAAAACTACAAAATCAAGATAACGTAAATGCCACATTGTGGAACATTCCAAACAAAGGTAAACTCCACGGAGATGAGCAGATCCACACGTGTCGTTAAAGGAGTTTTTATAATGGGTCTGGGGTCTATGGGCGACCTCCTGGACGGTCATTGAGATTCATCCGAGCTCCTCCTTTGACCTTTGACCTCTTCACAGACTCACATGGTCCACCCTGGACCTCACCTCAGCTGTCAATCATCTGAAGGTCACTCATCACGTCCACGGAGCGTCCAACATGTCCGACACCCGGACCCCGAGTGAGAGAAGACCTGTCAATCAAACGTGTGGATTACTCTGTTCCACGAGAAAAATTAAAAACAGAACGAAACTTTTATCAATTTGAGACTGAAGCTTTTGTGACTTCCACCAGAGGAAGCACGACTTTAACGTGAGAACGATTTTAACGTGAGAACGATTTTAACGTGAGAACGACTTCAACGTGAGAACGATTTTAACGCGAGAACGACTTTAACGTGAGAGCGACTTTAACGTGAGAACGACTTCGTTAAAAACCTGGAATCTGAAGTGCTCACAGTGTAAACGTCAACAGGTTTGTGGAGTTTTGTAGTTGTGCACATTGCGGCGGCCATCTTGTGACTGTAAGAAAACGACCTGTTGTAAAAAATAGATCTGTCAGAACATGGCCGCAGGTCACCACAGGTCACCACAGGTCACCACAGGTCACCACAGGTCACCACAGGTCACCACAGGTCACCATGACGATTCCTCGTTTTATTAGACCCATCGCTTAAACCTGAGGATCATCCAAACAATGTCTGAGTGAAAAGTGTGACTTCCTCATCCTCACTTCTTCTTCATCCTCCTTAAAGCCGAGGGCAGAACGACCTTTGACCTGAACACCGCGGTCACTGATAACACTCTTTATGACTGTTTGCTTTGGAGGCGGAGTTTGTGAGAAAGTGAGCACCAATCAGAACATTCAGTCTGTGTGTTTTTATAGACTTTTATGAGTGTCAGACGCCGACGTTAAAACAGTTTCTCCTGGAGGAGGACAAAATGGCCTCCGACCCCGTCCTGTGTTTGGAGACGTTTACACATCGTTATCACAGCTGGAAAAATATCTGTATTTAGATTTGTGTTTTATGTGATAATAAAATGTGTGTTTCAAAACCCGTTTGTAGTCGTGTCTACAGATGTTTTGTCCTTTTGCAATGAATCTTATAAAACTTGTGTCCTGCAGTGACTTGAAGTGTGCTGTCGTGACTTGAAGTGTGCTGTCGTGACTTGAAGTGTGCTGTCGTGACTTGAAGTGTGCTGTAGTGACTTGAAGTGTGCTCTCGTGACTTGAAGTGTGCTCTCGTGACTTGAAGTGTGCTGTAGTGACTTGAAGTGTGCTGTCGTGACTTGGCGCCGTGGGCTCTGTTGGTTTAGTGTCGTTTCTATAGCGACCACACGGCCGTCGTCTGCTGTTGCTATGAACCGTAATGATCATTTAACATCATAAAACCAGGGCAGCTAAAAGCTAACAGCTAAAAGCTAACAGCTAAAAGCTAACGGCTAAAAGCTAACAGCTAAAAGCTAACGGCTAAAGGCTAACGGTCAAATCCTCCGTTTGTTTACACCGTTTGTTTCATGCAGGACTTTAAAAAAACAAAAGAAACGAGACGATGGGTCGAGGTTCAAACCACAGATTTATTTGTTGAGATTTTGTCGCTGGGCCAAATGGGAAACACTTTACAAACACTGTACATGTGTGTTTTTGGAGAAAACGTGTGTTTTTGGAGAAAACGTGTGTTTTTGGAGAAAAGATGTGTGTTTGAAGAAAATAAAACAGATACGAGTCGGTGGAGGACATGAGCTCTTTTCTTCTATAGAAACAAACACATAAAAGCAAGAAAAGAAACACAACAGCACAAAGTCGAGGACTGTGCTCTGGAGCGGCTCAGTTTGGTTTGGCTTTGTTTAGTTTGTATTTTGGGATTTGAGTGAAGAAGAAGGAAAAAGAGAAGAAAAATAGAGGAGAAGGAAAGTTGATCAAACAGAAAGGACCTGTATAATTCTGGACGATTACAAACGGCGTCTGTGAAGCTCATCGATCGAGACGCTTTTAGAGGAGGCGTCACAACTTTCCTCATCAAAACACGTCAAAAACACGTCTGAAGAGGTTTTAAATGTCATCCATGCAGGTCTGAGTAATCTAGCGATCTCTCTCTCTCTCGAGCTCTATTCAAACCATGTACAAGGCTCCGCCCACAAGTCGACAAGGCCCTTTTTCATACTTGCAAACAATACACTATGACTTCACAAACCTGGTGCGATGTGCAGTAGTTTCATTAGTGGGGTGCTCGTTGACTGTTGTGACAGCGCTCTGCAGGGGGAGGGACTTAGCACAGGGAGCAAAGGGGAGGAGTCTAAAATGAAACTGAAACTTAACATTTGACTTGTTCATTTTAAATGTAACACGGAGACGTAAATATGTCGCATTAATCAGATAATTCAGTTTTTTAGCCCGGCGTCCATCTTTAAACGATGACCCGAAGTCGTTTAAACAGAACCACGAGAAAAAACCCAAACGAATTAACTCAAACTTCGCCTTTGTCGAGGGTCTGGTTGCCATGACTACGTTTTTGCACAAAATAAATAAGCAAACACCAAATATACAAGTGTTTAGAGCAAACACCAAACTGAACCGGACCAGAACAAACTGAACCGGACCAGAACAAACTGAACCGGACCAGAACAAACTTCAGCTCAGAGCTGAGGGCCTGAGGCTGCACTGGGCCTGAGGTTCTGTCTGGTTCAATCTTTAAACTTCATATTTCATGATAAAACAATGATTCTTATATTTGTGAAGAGTCTGACCCTGAGGTCATGAAATCTGCTGATAAAAACGTCACGATTTAGAAAAATATTTGGCAAAATATAAACCAGGACAGAGACAGTTCTGTAAATGTGTAAATGCAAAGTGTTTTTGAGTCTTTAGTGCAGCAACGTCATAAAAAACAACAGCATCACAAAGAAACGGACCAAACGTGACACAAGAGCCACAGTTTGAGCCAAACGTGGACCAAACGTGACACAAGAGCCACAGTTTGAGCCAAACGTGGACCAAACGTGACACAAGAGCCACAGTTTGAGCCAAACGTGGACCAAACGTGACAAAAGAGCCACAGTTTGAGCCAAACGTGGACCAAACGTGACACAAGAGCCACAGTTTGAGCCAAACGTGGACCAAACGTGACAAAAGAGCCACAGTTTGAGCCAAACGTGGACCAAACGTGACACAAAGAGCCACAGTTTGAGCCAAACGTGGACCAAACGTGACACAAGAGCCACAGTTTGAGCCAAATGTGGACCAAACGTGACACAAGAGCCACAGTTTGAGCCAAACGTGGACCAAACGTGACACAAGAGCCACAGTTTGAGCCAAACGTGGACCAAACGTGACACAAGAGCCACAGTTTGAGAGTTTGAGCCAAACGTGGACCAAACGTGACACAAAGAGCCACAGTTTGAGCCAAACGTGGACCAAACGTGACAAAAGAGCCACAGTTTGAGCCAAACGTGGACCAAACGTGACACAAAGAGCCACAGTTTGAGCCAAACGTGACACAAAGAGCCACAGTTTGAGCCAAACATGGACCAAACGTGACACAAAGAGCCACAGTTTGAGCCAAACTTTTGCCCAAAAACAGGTTTGTAATAAAATATTTAGCTGCACGTCTGTGACACTTTTTCAAAATTCTTTGGCTTTTCAACCAGCTGCGTCTTTAATATTTTTATGTCACTTTTTATATTTATTTTCTTATTTTTTAAATCAATATAAAAATTGACTTCAGGAAAAGTAAAACAAACGTATCAAATCTTTTCTTCTATTGTTTTTGTCACAATAAAACGTCAAAACGTTTTTCCAAAAAGTTTTTCATCATAAACAACACTACAAAACTATGTTTATTTACACACAACTGTACAACAATCGCACACACACAAACACATACACACACAAACACACATGGCTCTGGAACACACAAACACACCCGGCTCTCAAACACACATTCACACGCACACACACACACACACACAGCTCTCAGACACACACACCCCCCCACATACACACACACACACACATACACAAGTTCAGAAAAATATCCTTTGTACCTCTTAAATGTTTTTTTTTTTCATTTTAGTTCATTTCCTGATTTGATTTTTACATGAAGTCGTTGAGTTCTGCCTCTAAAGCCGCCGCCATTTCATCGGCCTCTGAGCCGCTGTCGTCTTCTTCCTCGTTAGAGTCTTTGGAGGACTCTTCATCAGAGCCCGCCCTCACTCCTTCCTCTTCCTCCTCCTCTTCATCGTGTTTGCGTTTGTGGCCCCTGCGTAAAAGAGAAAAGCTGATTTAAAAGCCTCGTTGTTTTATGGTCGTCAATGGGATTTAGTGGAACGCCGGATTGGGAGCATTAGCATTAGCATTAGCGCTAGCGGTGATGTCTAATACTGAATAAATGGGACCAAAACAGCGGCAGCCCCCAGCCCCAGCTCCAACCCCTCAGCTCCAACCCCTCAGCTCCAGCCCCCAGCTCCAGCCCCCAGCTCCAGCCCCCAGCTCCAGCCCTCAGCTCCAGCTCCAGCCCCCAGCTCCAGCCCCCAGCTCCAGCCCCCAGCTCCAGCTCCAGCCCCCAGCTCCAGCCCCAGCTCCAGCCCCCAGCTCCAGCTCCAGCCCCGCTCTGTGATGGAATCCTCCATCATAAATAAATGGCTCTGTGTCTTTGCAGAAAATAGAAAACAGATATTTTATAATTTGTTTAGTTCTGCCCCAATTTTCTAAGACACTTTTTCTAAATAGATTTTTTTTTTTTTTTACAGAACCAACATAAAAGGAACAGGCTGATGTAAATGTAAAAGAAACAGAATCATATAAATGTAAAAGGCTTATGCCAAAGTAAAAGGAGCAGGCTAATGGAAAAGGATAATGTAAGTACAACAGGCTCATGTAACCTTTTACATTAGCCTGTTATATTTATATTAGCCTAATGTAAATAAAGCCTAAACAGGCCAATGTAAATGTAAAAGGAACAGGATAATATAAATGTAAAAGACACAGACAATGTAAATGTAAAAGGCGAATATAAAAGGCACATGCTAATGTAAATGTAAAAGGAACATGCTAATGTAAATGTAAAAGAACAGGATAATGGAAATGTAACAGAATTTCTATGGAAACCCATTTCAGTGCTATGAAACATCCATAATAAAAAAAAGCTTTGTGTAAAGTCTATTTTTGACCATTAAAGTCTCATACTATGGCTTTAATGTCATTGTTTCTTCAGTGAATATATGAAGGAAAAAGTCTGTACATAGTTTTGTTGCACAAATATAAAGTTAAAAACAGAGCCACTCAAACTCTGAGCTGGGATGGAGTTTGGGTTTGTGGCTGAGCTGTTTTTGTTGATCCGAGCGTTCAAAGGGTTGTGTACAGCACAATTATTTTCAATTTCCACAGTCACAACGTTCAAATGCACTCGACCAAACAAGAACAAAATCACAAAGCCTCGCTCCACTGAAGAAGTCAAAGTCCAGTCTAATAATTATGAACCTCAGCTGTGAAACACAAGTCTCTGTTTGGCCCAGAGACAAAAATAAAGATGAAAAGAAAAGGCCTAATGTGTTGTACTGTACTCGTACTGTAATGAGTGTGGCCCGCTGAGACCTGCACTCTGAAATAAACAAAGCTACGCCTCAAGGTAATGACCTGTGCAAATAAATAAATAAATGTAACGAATGAGAACAAAGTAATTGTGTTTATCAAGGACTTCAAATGGAGCACATAAAAACAAAGCCCAAATCATGAGATGGCGCCGCAAAGACGCCGTTAGCCAAAGCAAATTGGATAAGCTAATCTGACAACGCCTTTGGGACAAGAGCAAGGCGCGAGATGAAATAGAAAAGACTCATCAAATCTAATCCTACAGCTCTCTAGAGAAGCTCCGAGGACCAGGGGGAGGAGCCAGAGGAGAGAGGGGAGGAGCCAGAGGAGAGAGGGGAGGAGCCAGAGGAGAGAGGGGAGGAGTTACGTCAGGTGCAGACGTGCTCGGGGGCAGACGTGCTCGGGGGCAGACGTGCTCGGGGGCAGACGTGTTCGGGGGCAGACGTGCTCGGGGGCAGACGTGTTCGGGGGCAGACGTGCTCGGGGCTTTAATGCGGTGGGTCATTGTCGTGGTCAGACATACTCTCACTCGCTCACACAGGGCTGACCTCTGAACAGCAGGACTCCGTTTGTTTTCTTTAAAGGTCACATGTCAGCTGATACGAGCGCCACGCTGGGTGACATGACAGCGAGGGCCGGCGCCCTCTGCTGACCGCTGGTCAGACAGTGGGGACAGTGAGTCAGATGCTCTTGGCTTCTCACACGTGAACATGAATAAAAATGTATGTATAATTCAGGGTTATATTTGAAAAGAGTAAAAGCTTTGATCAAACGTCTCATTCCAGAGCAGTTTTATATTAAACTGAAGGGACAGCGATCCATCGACACAGTGACCAACATTCACACAAACATCTGACCACACGAGTTTGTGGAGAAAGTTGAATGTCTAAAAAGCTCAAAGCAGTGTCTGTGTCTGTGTCCATTTACTCAGATAAAGACCTAAATCACAAATGTGAAAACTGAGTCTCATTCAAACTTTAACAAGTAAAATGTGACTTTCCACTCAATTTAAAGACGCACTATGTAACCTCTGTGGCGGGGGATCCACCATCACCATCATCACCGTGATTACAATGTACCACAGTGTGGCTTTATCCAGCATTTATTAAACTGCAGGTGATTTATTGATCCACAGATTTGACCTGGAGCTTGGCCTGCTGGACAGAGAAAAGCCATACACTGGAACATTACAGGCAAACATCTCCTTTTAACACAAGGCGAACGACACTGGACTGAAAAGTTACACAGTCCCTTTAATAAGACAGAACATTTATGAGGCTTTAACAGTATTAAGATTTAAAAATGTGCCCCTGAAGTGAAGTACTCAGCCCATTCAACACTTTAATCAGAAACTCATCAAAAACTGGAAAAAACACTCGGGCCCCTCTCCTCTCGAAGTCCTATTCACACAGAGACACGTCACACAGAGACACGTCACACAGAGACACGTCACACAGAGACACGTCACACACAGACACGTCCCACAGAGACACGTCCCACAGAGACACGTCCCACAGAGACACGTCACACAGAGACACGTCACACAGAGACACGTCACACAGAGACACGTCACACACAGACACGTCACACACAGACACGTCACACACAGACACGTCACACAGACATGTCACACAGAGACACGTCCTACAGAGACACGTCACACACAGACACGTCACACAGACATGTCACACAGAGACACGTCCTACAGAGACACGTCACACAGACACGTCCTACAGAGACACGTCACACACAGACCTAACACACCATTTCAGGACGAGTACTCCAGACCACACCACAATTTAAAACTGCAGAAGAGGAGGAGGAGGAGGAGGAGGAGGAAGAGGCAGAGAAGCACAGTGAGGAGGAGGAGGAGGAGGAAGAGGCAGAGAAGCACAGTGAGGAGGAAGAAGGCCCCATAACTTCAAACGGCCGTGTCAGCTCTGTGGAGCTCTGCTTTGAGCCAGAACAAAGGAGAGTCCAAACAGTGAAGTATAAACATATAAAGAGTTCATCATATAGAAAACTGGAGGTAATGAGCCAGAATATAATGAAGAAAAACTTCAAGGACAGAGATGAGCAGAGCTCCAGATGCAAACGGCCCCATCTCCAGAGAACACACACACACACACACACCCCCCCCCACACACACACACCCCCACACACACACCCCCACACACACACACACACACCCCCACACACACTTTCCACACACACAACTGATCTGCAAATGTGGGTCAAAGCAGAGTCTCCAGATAAAGATATATTTATACAAGAAGAAGAAGAAGCTCGTGAGGTCATACAGCGATAAAGACTTCATTATGTGTCATAGGGTCTGCTCCTCCAACGGGACAGTTCCAGACTGAAGCAGAGTCCTCCTCCTCCAACGGGACAGTTCTGGACTGAAGCAGAGTCCTCCTCCTCCAGTGGGACAGTTCTGGACAGTGAAAGTGTGGGGAGAAGAACACCTGGAGAGTTTGTACCATTTCCAGTATCTCCAGTGATCTCCATTGTCCTCGTCTCTGGGGCCACGTTTGAAGACCTTAAGGAGCAGAAGTTCACTCTCTGCAGATCCTCTGAGCTAAAACTTAAAGGTCAAATTCCTAAAGTGCCACAGAAATACTCCTGGTTTACGTTTCATTGTCTCAACATTTAAAGTCCAATCAACCTAAAAGCCCAGAGTCGGGTTTAAATGTCAGAACTCCAGTTCATAACGGCACATTTAGAGCGACTCCACTCACTGGAAATGCAGGTTTTTCAACGTATTTATTTAGCAATGAAAAACCTGTAAGTGAAACCATGTTAGAGCGATAAGTTTATTATATTACTGCGGAACATTCCAGCCAAAGCAAAACAGCTCCATGGAGACGAGCAGGAGGCGAATCCTCCAACTTAGAAACAGTGTTTGTTTGTGTGAAAACATGATCTGAATTTTTAATGTTTCATAAAGACTCAGACAAACAGACAACAGTGTTCTGTGTATAAAGTGTTCTGTGTATAAAGTGTTCTGTGTATAAAGTGTTCTGTGTATAAAGTGTTCTGTGTATAAAGTGTTCTGTATATAAAGTGTTCTGTGTATAAAGTGTTCTGTGTATAAAGTGTTCTGTGTATAAAGTGTTCTGTATAAACAGTGTTCTGTGTATAAAGTGTTCTGTGTATAAAGTGTTCTGTGTATAAAGTGTTCTGTGTATAAAGTGTTCTGTGTATAAAGTGTTCTGTATATAAAGTGTTCTGTGTATAAAGTGTTCTGTGTATAAAGTGTTCTGTATATAAAGTGTTCTGTGTATAAAGTGTTCTGTATAAACAGTGTTCTGTGTATAAAGTGTTCTGTGTATAAAGTGTTCTGTGTATAAAGTGTTCTGTGTATAAAGTGTTCTGTGTATAAAGTGTTCTGTGTATAAAGTGTTCTGTGTATAAAGTGTTCTGTATATAAAGTGTTCTGTGTATAAAGTGTTCTGTGTATAAAGTGTTCTGTGTATAAAGTGTTCTGTATATAAAGTGTTCTGTGTATAAAGTGTTCTGTGTATAAAGTGTTCTGTGTATAAAGTGTTCTGTATATAAAGTGTTCTGTATATAAAGTGTTCTGTGTATAAACAGTGTTCTGTATATAAAGTGTTCTGTGTATAAACAGTGTTCTGTATATAAAGTGTTCTGTATATAAAGTGTTCTGTGTATAAAGTGTTCTGTGTATAAACAGTGTTCTGTATATAAAGTGTTCTGTGTATAAAGTGTTCTGTATATAAAGTGTTCTGTGTATAAAGTGTTCTGTATATAAAGTGTTCTGTGTATAAAGTGTTCTGTGTATAAAGTGTTCTGTGTATAAAGTGTTCTGTATATAAAGTGTTCTGTGTATAAAGTGTTCTGTATATAAAGTGTTCTGTGTATAAAGTGTTCTGTATATAAAGTGTTCTGTATATAAAGTGTTCTGTGTATAAAGTGTTCTGTGTATAAAGTGTTCTGTGTATAAAGTGTTCTGTATATAAAGTGTTCTGTGTATAAAGTGTTCTGTATATAAAGTGTTCTGTATATAAAGTGTTCTGTGTATAAAGTGTTCTGTGTATAAAGTGTTCTGTGTATAAAGTGTTCTGTATATAAAGTGTTCTGTATATAAAGTGTTCTGTATATAAAGTGTTCTGTGTATAGTGTTCTGTGTATAAAGTGTTCTGTATATAAAGTGTTCTGTGTATAAAGTGTTCTGTGTATAAAGTGTTCTGTGTATAAACAGTGTTCTGTGTATAAAGTGTTCTGTGTATAAAGTGTTCTGTATATAAAGTGTTCTGTGTATAAAGTGTTCTGTGTATAAAGTGTTCTGTGTATAAAGTGTTCTGTATATAAAGTGTTCTGTGTATAAAGTGTTCTGTGTATAAAGTGTTCTGTGTATAAACAGTGTTCTGTGTATAAAGTGTTCTGTATATAAAGTGTTCTGTGTATAAAGTGTTCTGTGTATAAAGTGTTCTGTGTATAAAGTGTTCTGTGTATAAAGTGTTCTGTGTATAAACAGTGTTCTGTGTATAAAGTGTTCTGTGTATAAAGTGTTCTGTGTATAAAGTGTTCTGTATATAAAGTGTTCTGTGTATAAAGTGTTGTTTATATAAACTGTAGTTTCTTGATAAACTGGTCTCTTGGTTTGAGATGAGTCTCCTTCTCTTCCTCCTTTTTACTCCACTCTCTCCTCTTCCTCCTCTTTCTTCTCTTCCTCCACTCTCTCCTCCTTCTGCTCTCATCTCCCTCCAGTGTCTCCTCTTTCTTCTCTTCTTCCTCTTCCTCCACTCCTCCTCCTCTTCCTCCACTCTCTCCTCTCCTCCTCTCTCTCCTCTTCCTCCTCTCTCTCCTCTTCCTCCTCTCTCTCCTCTTTCTCCACTCTCTCCTCTTTCTCCACTCTCTCCTCTTTCTCCTCTCTCTCCTCTTCCTCCTCTCTCTCCTCTTCCTCCTCTCTCTCCTCTTTCTCCACTCTCTCCTCTTCCTCCACTCCTCCTCTTCCTCCTGTATCATTTCTGTCGTGTGTGTCAAACGCACATGTCTGGATATAGATCATTGCTCTCTCGCCGACCGGCCCCACATGCAGAGCCCCGATAAGCTGCTCTGTGGTGTGATTGCTGTTACAGTTGCATTGTGGGTACTCTGGGCCTCATTATACGAGCGCAGTATGAAAAGTGACGGAGGCTGATAAGGAGCTGCTGATGTGGGCGAAGCCGAGAACAAAACATGTCACTTCTGCTCAGAGCCACGAGAAAAAGATCCTCTACAGAGGAACAAGACAATTAGGCCTACGACAGATCAGACCTACGACAGATCAGGCCTACTACAGATCAGACCTATGACAGATCAGGCCTACTACAGATCAGGCCTACTACAGATCAGGCCTACTGCAGATCAGGCCTACGACAGATCAGGCCTACGGCAGATCAGGCCTACTGCAGATCAGGCCTACTGCAGATCAGGCCTACGACAGATCAGGCCTACTACAGATCAGGCCTACTACAGATCAGGCCTACTGCAGATCAGGCCTACTGCAGATCAGGCCTACGACAGATCAGGCCTACTACAGATCAGGCCTACTGCAGATCAGGCCTACTACAGATCAGGCCTACTGCAGATCAGGCCTACTGCAGATCAGGCCTACTGCAGATCAGGCCTACGACAGATCAGGCCTACGACAGATCAGGTCTACTCCACATGAGGTCTACTCCACATGAGGCCTACTCCACACCAGGCCTACTCTACACCAGCTCAGTCTGATCATCTCCGTTAAAACGGCTCATGTGACAAATGAAAATAAACAGCTCAAAATTCTGCCGAGTTTGAATCGACTGAAGTTTTTGAATCGAGTTTTTAAACAAACTCACGTTTTATGAGCGACTTTGTTAAAGGACGAATCTGTTCATTCTGTTCATTCATGGAGCTGAGTCTCACTGGCCTCGTTTCAGCTCAAAGCACAAACGTGCTGACACAGGAGAATGTGCCCACCTCCCCAAGGCCTCCACCCCCCGACCCCACCCCCCCGACCCCACACGCCGCCACCGCACGGACCCTGGCCCCTTGTAAAAGAATTATAAGAAAAAGGTTTTATACATCTTTAATGGGCAGGTTATTTCTATGCAGTCGCTTTAACCTTTGAGGCACCAACTGGATTTTTATCACGTCTTTTCTGAGAAACTGAAGACGAACTGCTCTGAGGTTTGGACACGACTCGGAAACAAATATTCCCAAAGTGTGAACGAGGTTCAAAGTCACATTACTCCCTGTATGTGTGAACAACAGCCCCACCCGTCCAAAAACAGCCCCCACCCGTCCAAAAACAGCCCCCACCCGTCCAAAAACAGCCCCCACCCGTTGAAATAGGATCGGATTAAGAGACCCAAGGGGCCCTCCTGAAGCGCACGTCTTTGGTGGGTCTTGTGTCTTGCACTGGCAGCTGGATCTTTGACACAAATAGATTTGGAGACAGACGTCTCAGAGTCGGCGGAGACAGAACGTGTCAAGGACGAGTCGTATAAAACTCATAAAAGAGAGAAGACAAATAAACTCATGAGGCTGAACAAACTCCTGGTCCGTATGTACATTTAAAGAACTCAGACCTGTCCAAACCTCTGAAGTCCTCTGAACCTCTGCACACATACTCCCTGCGCCCTCTGCTGGCGACAGTAGGGAGTGAGGATGGTAAAATGGCTGATTAGCAGCAGGCTAGCAACAAAGCAACAAAGCACAAAACTCTTTGTATAGAAAGATTTAAATGTGTTGAAGAGAACAGAACTTTAAAAACCCAGAGAAGTCGACGTCGAGCCGTGAAAGTCACAAAAAAAGACAAAAATATTTAAACTTGTGTAAATGTAAATACAGCGTCAGTGTCAGACCAAGGACATTTTAAAGGTTTTACAATCCTCACGGTCGGACCATCGCTCTAGAACTGAAATCATAAAAAAACTCAAACTTTAATGATGATCACTGTTTTCTCTCAAAAATAAACAGCTGCAAACAAAACCTGGAGTTTGTATCAATCTGAGGATTATAAATGAGCTCCCAAAACCGAAACAATTAAAAATACTACAGATAAAGTAGAGCCTGTTGTAAATACTACAGTTAAAGTAGAGCCTGTTGTAAATACTACAGTTAAAGTAGAGCCTGTTGTAAATACTACAGTTAAAGTAGAGCCTGTTGTAAATACTACAGTTAAAGTAGAGCCTGTTGTAAATACTACAGTTAAAGTAGAGCCTGTTGTAAATACTACAGTTAAAATAGAGCCTGTTGTAAATACTACAGTTAAAGTAGAGCCTGTTGTAAATACTACAGTTAAAGTAGAGCCTGTTGTAAATACTACAGTTAAAGTAGAGCCTGTTGTAAATACTACAGTTAAAGTAGAGCCTGTTGTAAATACTACAGTTAAAGTAGAGCCTGTTGTAAATACTACAGTTAAAGTAGAGCCTGTTGTAAATACTACAGTTAAAGTAGAGCCTGTTGTAAATACTACAGTTAAAGTAGAGCCTGTTGTAAATACTACAGTTAAAGTAGAGCCTGTTGTAAATACTACAGTTAAAGTAGAGCCTGTTGTAAATACTACAGTTAAAGTAGAGCCTGTTGTAAATACTACAGTTAAAGTAGAGCCTGTTGTAAATACTACAGTTAAAGTAGAGCCTGTTGTAAATACTACAGATAAAGTAGACATTATATCAGGGGTTTTTTGATAACTGCATCTGGCCCTCAGATAAATCTCAGCTGACATTTGTTAACACAATAAGTAATGAATAAATTATACATAAATACAGAAGTAATCAAATCAAATAATTCTCAAAAATGAACAATACTAAGGTAAGAAAAACACTTGTCTCCGTCTTTATGCGCTGACACGTTCTCACAGCGCGTGCTGTTTTCCCTCGTGCGCGCTATCGCTCTTAAAGTGACGGTAACATATTTATGTAAAACTTCAATAATGACAATCCTAAGATAAATCAACATTAATGCAATAAAACGTGTAGCTTATACATTTAAATCAAATATTAACATAAAACATCATTTATTAACATTAAAATATTAACACTGTATTTGCGCATTAACACAAACCAAATCATCCCACAGATGTTATAAAAAAAAATATTAACAATACATTCAGAGACTTCTTATACTCCAGAATAGTTGGTCTTGTTTAAAAATTCACACATTTAGTTGTATTCAGAGTTAAAATATTGTATGTCTGTCATGGAAATACATTTTAAAATATGTGACTTTTTTGGCTCTCTCGGCTAAAAAGGTTCCCGACCTCTGCATTATATATTATATATATATTATATTATACTATATACTGCCTCAGTACTTCATGGATCTGTGGATTCTTTGGGGAGTGGCTTCTGTGTTCAGCTCATTCACTCAGAACAAAAGGAAATTTATAAACACGAGCCGCGGTGTCAGAGGCAGCGTTCAAACACAACGTCTAAATGTGCAGAAAAACACACATCATAAACACACACACACTGAACACATGATTCTGTTTGAGTGAACACGACTCCATGTTCATGGTGACACTGTTTTATGTTTTGAACAACGTAAACACTTTCAAATGATCATGACTCCACCTTTAAAAACAAAACTAGACTTTGTAAATATAAAGGTTTAAAGGTGCCAATGTTTTCATATAATACAAACATCTCTCTTCAGTTCACTCTGTGCGTCACTCCACACGTCACACACTCCACACGTCACACACTCCACACGTCACACACTGTGCGCGTCACACACTGTGCACGTCACACACTCCGCACGTCACACACTCCGCACGTCACACACTCCACACGTCACACACTGTGCACGTCACACACTCCGCACGTCACACACTGTGCACGTCACACACTCCACACGTCACACACTCCGCGCGTCACACACTGTGCACATCACAGTGGAGTGATGTGCACAGTGTGCTGGTTGTTGTGAGTATCATTCGTTCTGCTTAAAGTTGTGAAAGTCGTACTCTCTGTGTGGACTAATTAGGATCAGTTTGATTGAGTCATTTAAAAAGATCTTGTTCCATTTCCCAGAGCAGCTCCTTTAAGTTAATTATTCAAATGAAAAGACAAACTTTAAAACTTTAAATCTGAGCGAGTTCTCCCTGTGCTGCCAGACTGAGGCCTTCAGGTTTGAATGTTCAGCCAGACATCCTCCAATTTTAGAACTTTGTGATGACTCATGTGTCTCCGGGAAAAACACTCCCACCTCAGCATCATCCAAACTCCACCGCGTTCAACCAAGTGTGCGACGAAACACACAACAGGGTTTATTCAGCAAATACACAATCAGAACAACAACGAAACACACCACAACAGGGTTTATTCAGCAAATACACAACCTGAACGACAACGAAACACACAACAGGGTTTATTCAGCAAATACACAACCTGAACGACAACAAAACACACCACAACAGGGTTTATTCAGCAAATACACAACCTGAACGACAACGAAACACACCACAACAGGGTTTATTCAGCAAATACACAACCTGAACGACAACGAAACACACCACAACAGGTCTATTCAGCAAATACACAACCTGAACAACAACAAAACACACCACAACAGGGTTTATTCAGCAAATACACAACCTGAACGACAACGAAACACGAGCACAACAGTAATCTAGTTTATTCACCAAATGCACCATCTTCTTCTTCAGTGTGTGGTGTGTGTGTGTGTGTCTTCATCAGTGTGTGTGTGTGGTGTGTGTGTGTGTGTCTTCATCAGTGTGTGATGTGTGTCTTCATCAGTGTGTGGTGTGTGTGTCTTCATCAGTGTGTGGGATGTGTGTGTCTTCATCAGTGTGTGGGATGTGTGTGTCTTCATCAGTGTGTGGGATGTGTGTGTCGTCATCAGTGTGTGGGGTGTGTGTGTCTTCATCAGAGTGGGGTGTGTGTGTGTCTGTCTTCATCAGTGTGTGTGTGTGGTGTGTGTGTCTGTCTGTAGGGGTGTGTGTGTGGTGTGTGGTGTGTGTGTCTGTCTTCATCAGTGTGTGTGTGTGGTGTGTGTGTCTGTCTGTAGGGGTGTGTGTGTGGTGTGTGTGTCTGTCTTCATCAGTGTGTGTGGTGTGTGTGTGTGTGTGGTGTGTGTGTGGTGTGTGTGTCTGTCTTCATCAGTGTGTGTGGTGTGTGTGTGTGTGTGTGTGTGTGTGTGTGGTGTGTGTGTGTGTCTGTCTTCATCAGTGTGTGTGGTGTGTGTGTGTGTCTGTCTTCATCAGTGTGTGTGGTGTGTGTGTGTGTCTGTCTTCATCAGTGTGTGGGATGTAAACTACATTTGTAAAATAAACCATAGAAAATACTTGTACTACTTAGTTCAATATCTGGAGGCTGGACCCCTCCCCCCCGAGTCTGACCCCCCAGAGTCTGACCCCCCAGAGTCTGACTCCCAAGTCTGACCCCCCCAGAGTCTGACCCCCCAGAGTCTGACTCCCAAGTCTGACCCCCCCAGAGTCTGACCCCCCAGAGTCTGACTCCCAAGTCTGACCCCCCCAGAGTCTGTCCCCCCCAGAGTCTGACCCCCCCAGAGTCTGACCCCCCAGAGTCTGACTCCCCAGAGTCTGACCCCCCCAGAGTCTGACCCCCCAGAGTCTGACTCCCCAGAGTCTGACCCCCCAGAGTCTGACCCCCCAGAGTCTGACCCCCCAGAGTCTGACCCCACAGAGTCTGTCCCCACAGAGTCTGTCCCCCCAGAGTCTGACCCCCCAGAGTCTGACCCCCCAGAGTCTGACCCCCCAGAGGAGGTGATGCCCTTGTGAGACAGTGGGGTGTTTTACCGCGGTGGAGGTCGGGGGGCGCTGTGCAGTGACAGGACTCATAAAACAAACAGAAGAAGATCAGATTAAAGAGAAACATCCTCCTGTAAATCTGTGAGGATTATGACTCCAGGGAAGAAAACAACGGATATGAGCAGGACAGCGCCCCCTAGAGGTGCACGTCATACTGAGATCAGAAAAGAAACTGTTACATCGTGAGGCCATCGTGCGGTATTAAAGAGGGGGTATTTACTTCTACGGGGTATTAAGAGGGGGTATTTACTTCTACGGGGTATTAAGAGGGGGTATTTACTTCTACGGGGTATTAAAGATAAGATCTGCCTTCATTAGTCCCACAGTGGGGAAATTCCAGTATTGCACCGCACAGTTAAAGAACAGAAGGAAAATGGAACATGCAATAAAACAAGATAATAGATAATAGTTTAAAATAATTAAAAAAATATACTTAAAATAAACTAAAAATAGACTCTAATGTAACATCTCTGTAAAGTGACTTGAGTATTGCACATACGTGTGAATGACACATGTTCAGTATTCACTGTGCTCATTGTTCAGTCTGACAGCAGCAGGAAGGAAAGACCTGAAACCTTCACACAGAGAGAGTGAATCAGTCACTGAAGCTGCTCCAGGACAGAGCGTCCTGCAGGGGGTGAGACTCATGGACCAGCATAGAAATGACCTTAGCCAGGACCCTCCTGTCCCCCACCTCCTGCACTGAGTCCAGAGGACAGTACAGGACGGAGCTGGACTTCTTGATGACCTTGTCCAGCTTCTTCCTCTCCCTCCCTGTGATGCTGCTGCTCCAGCAGACCACACCGTACAGGATGGCTGAGGGCGTATTTACTTCTACGGGGTATTAAAGAGGGGGTATTTACTTTTACGGGGTATTAAAGAGGGGGTATTTACTTCTATGGGGAAGTAACTTCTAACACATAACTATTTATTTAAATTGCCATTTTATTGTTTTGAAAATGCTATATTTGCTCTGAGTGTCTCCTCTCCCTTTGCTCTCTGTGCTAAGCCACTCCCCCTTCAGAACGCTGTCACAACACAATCAGCTAATCCCACTAATGAAACTACTGCACATCACACCAGGTTTGTCACATCATAGTGCACAGTTTGTTTCATGTTTTTGTACATTTATGGAGGATTGTTGTGTGGAGCACAGGTGATGTAGGCTTGTGGGTGGAGCCTCATACATGGGTGATGTAGGGTGGAGCCTTAAATTGTGGGCGGAGCCTTGTACAGGTTTGTACTTCTAATTGTAAGGAGGTGTTTGAGTAGAGCCCCTGAGAGATCACTAAATTACTCAAACATGTAGGATCTAAAACCTCTTCAGACATGTTTTCGACGAGGGAACGTTAAAACTATTCTCTGTGGAAGAAAGCTCTAAAAAAAACCAAAAAACCCCAAAAAAGTTAAATACTCCGTCTTTAAAGACGTCCAGAGCGAGGACTGAAACCTGAACTGATAAATATCAAAAATCACAAGAGGATTTTTATGTTTGAATAATGATCTTTGTGATTTGTTCATTTGTTCAAACTCAGGTTAATGTTTGAGGCTGAAGCGCTGGAGGAAACTGGGTCACGTTACCTGCAGTTTTTCTGTGTTCCATTATAACCACGTGAAAAGCCTGAGTAAGCGTTTGTATTTCGTGCTCCGCTCCACGCCGCCGGGCTGTGTGTAATCGGGACAGGCGGAGTCAGCGTTCACAGTGGACGCCGCGTCAGCCTCCAGTCAAATCTCTGTCACGCTCATAATCCCAATTTATCCCGTTTGACATTCGCCAGGCGGGGCTCCCATCGAATAAAACGCCGCTCACCGACACTTGATTAATAGAGCGCTGAAGCTCGTCAAGTTTGTTTTGTCATAACCCGGCGTTTAGAACAAGAGAACGAGAGTGTTGATTTTAACGTAAATCTGAAAAGATGACGGCGATAACGCGGCTCGTCGAAACGTACCTTCCACTGATCTGTGAGGAGTGGCCACGTTTAGTAAATACTACACTATTTTTATAGATTTTTACGCCAGATGCACATTTGAATCAACACTGAAACACACAAAGCTTCAGACATGTTCATCTTAATCAGAACGAGTAAAAACTCTGTGAAAATACAAGAAAAATTCATATTTTAGTGCTGAAAATTACATTCTATTAAAATGATTCTCATCACTGTAGAATCAGCAGCTCCGTCCATAGACGTCTGGGGGCCTGGGACAAGGAGCCATGGGCCCCTCTCTGATATAAATAAGAGGAGGGTCTTATTCTGAGGTGCCTAACACCCTAAGGTCCAGGACAATACACAGGAAGTGCTCCACTGTGTTTTTAAACTCCACACACCTTCAGTAGAATCATTTCAGTCTCTCGACTGAACTAAAGGTAAAAGGAGCTGTTAACTACCACTTGATGACATCACAAGGTGGAACAGAGCATTTTGAGCTTTGGAGATGAACAGACTAATAATAAAGTGACTCAAACATGTGAATGAAACAAAACACAACTCCAGGTCTGTTTTTGAGGACATTAGAACTTGGAGCTCAGAAGTCAGTTCTGTGTGATACAGCAACTCAGACACATTTGAAATAAAAGTTTTTAGACGAGTTCAGCTCAAAATTTTATGAACCTCACAGTTTAAATTAAGTTTAGATAAAATGAAGCAGACGCCTTTGTTTTTCTGTCTCCATCTGGACGACATCAAATCAGGTTTTTGTGCCTCTGTCTGTGCTCAAACCTGCCGCCCCCTCGCTCCCTAAAGAGATCTGACCACCGCCCAGCCCCTGAGAGGCTCCGCCCAGTGTGACTCAGGGCCCAGGCTCCGCCCAGTGTGACTCAGGGCCCAGGCTCCGCCCACTGTGACTCAGAGCCCAGGCTCCTTAAACACATTGGTCAACGATAAGCTCCGCCTCTTCACAGAGACGTGTCACTGTAGCAGCGGGTCTTCATTTACATGTTTTTATTTCAATTTATTTGTTTGACCGAGTCTTCATTTTTCACGTTTATTTCTATTTCTATGATGATTCACAAACTACAACTGAGCTTCAGTGGAGCCACAAAACAATGAAGATCAAAAAGTTCCTTTAAAAACAGAAGATTATATCTGTCAAACATAAACGGCTCCTTTAAAGACTCAAACTTGATTCTTTTCACTTTCCTTTGTTTGTTCCTTTGTTTTGCTCCAGGTCCAGCGTCAGAACAAGTGTAATTAACCTCCTGGTCTCGACGCTTCAGTGAAACGACGCCAACACAACGGCTCATTATAATTAAAATAGTTTTACAGCAGAAGAGCCACAACAAACAAGACGATCTTTAAGAAAAACAACTGGACTGAACGAGACGAGTAATAGTAATAAGAACAACGCCACGGCAACTAAAAAACACTCCGCCGGACGCTCCGCCGGACGCTCCGCCGGACGCTCCGCCGGACGCTCCGCCGGACGCTCCGCCGGACGCTCCGCCGGACCAAACACACTTCTCTTTGTGACTTTTTGTTTGGGCAGAACAGCAGAGGGAGTTTACAGTTACTCTGTGCTCAGATGTAAATGATGATGATCTTTGGCTCATTTTGTCTGGACAAAAATAAAACTATAACATTTAGCTCCAAATGTAACTGTTGAATTCAAGATTTAAATAAAAAGTCCTTTTTCAAAGACGCTGCAAATGAAACTGGTCCAGATGAACTGAAGTCAAACAAACAGCACTTCAGCCGCTGGGACCTGAGTCTGAGTTTAAACCTGTGGATAAATCCAGATGTTCTGTTTATTTATTTAATGCATTTTTCATGTGATTGACTAAAGTCTGAGGCTCAGAGTAGAGCTGCTGCTCCTCCGTCAAGAACCCATGTGACATAAGCAGTTTTCTGTTGGAGCTGATGGGACTGGACCACTACAGGGGAAATTATGCAGTCCACCTCCACCTGGTCTAGTCCAAGTTTAGTCCCGGTCTAGTCCATTTAGTCCTGGTCTAGTACCGGTCTAGTCCCGGTCTAGTCCCGGTCTAGTCCCTGTTTAGTCCCGGTCTAGTCCCGGTCTAGTCCCGGTCTAGTCCCGGTCTAGTCCCGGTCTAGTCCCGGTCTAGTCCCGGTCTAGTTCTGTGAAAGCCAAGTCTTTTGTTCGGTGATACTTGGAGTGTTTGTGACACGATGTCGATCACAAACAGCTGAATCTGATCAGTTTGATTGATCACAGCTTCTTTAATAAAACCCAGTGTAAGTGGAGTCTCATTGTTTAAACACAAACGTTTGCATATGGCAGGAATAATGAGACTCATTATGTAACAGGAGCTGAAAGGAGTGAGATTTCACACTGAAACATTAGAACAAAGACACACATATCCAGACCACATTTCTTTACACGAGCTGCTTTCTGTTGCCAAAACAAAAGCAGACGTTCTGTTCTGTACTGAAGCTGAACAGAACAGCAGCAGAGAACACGCCAAACCACAACACGAGGAACAAGGTGTATTTTTACTTTCACTTTCATCTCTGAACAAACAGTGAACAAACGCAGCAAACCCTGATGACAGAGACAGGATTATGTGAGCAGAAAACCCTCAAAGATAAAAACATGGACTCTGTAAAAGTGTAGGAGGAGCTTAGAGAGGTCAGGACCAGTTTGACCAGACAGGGTCAGAATGTGTGAGGTCAGGACCAGTTTGACCAGACAGGGTCAGAATGTGTGAGGTCAGGACCAGTTTGACCAGACAGGGTCAGAATGTGTGAGGTCAGGACCAGTTTGACCAGACCGGGTCAGAATGTGTGAGGTCAGGACCAGTTTGACCAGACAGGGTCAGAATGTGTGAGGTCAGGACCAGTTTGACCAGACAGGGTCAGAATGTGTGAGGTCAGGACCAGTTTGACCAGACCGGGTCAGAATGTGTGAGGTCAGGACCAGTTTGAACAGACAGGGTCAGAATGTGTGAGGCTGGAACACTTTTTGAGGCGTGACCTTTAGCCTCACTCTGGCTCTTTGCTGCTGATACTCGCGGTTGATCCAAATTTGCCCCTTTAACTGCTCCAGCCTCGAGGAGTTTCATTTGGAGCCAACGATGCTGCGTTAACTCAAAATGCATCAAGAACAGTTTTAAAGGTAAGGGTCACTTTGCACAGGAAGGTTACAGAACATTATGTGAAACTGTACAAACATTGTACAACAAAATATAAGAATAATCTGGAAAAGGCTTTGGTTTTGTTATATAAATTATAAGAGTTAATTTGATGAAAGTCTCTTGATAATGAAGTTCAAAAGATTAAGTCTGATTATGATTTAATCTCCAAAGAAACACACAAAAGCCTCCTGAACAGAGAGAGTGTGGAGTGTGTAGAGTGTGTAGAGTGTGTGGAGTGTGTGGAGTGTGTGGAGTGTGTGGAGTGTGTGGAGTGTGTGGAGTGTGTGGAGTGTGTAGAGTGTGTAGAGTGTGTGGAGTGTGTAGAGTGTGTAGAGTGTGTGGAGTGTGTGGAGTGTGTGGAGTGTGTACAGTGTGTGGAGTGTGTGGAGTGTGTGGAGTGTGTGGAGTGTGTACAGTGTGTGGAGTGTGTGGAGTGTGTGGAGTGTGTGGAGTGTGTGGAGTGTGTGGAGTGTGTAGAGTGTGTAGAGTGTGTAGAGTGTGTGGAGTGTGTGGAGTGTGTGGAGTGTGTGGAGTGTGTGGAGTGTGTACAGTGTGTGGAGTGTGTGGAGTGTGTGGAGTGTGTGGAGTGTGTGGAGTGTGTGGAGTGTGTAGAGTGTGTAGAGTGTGTAGAGTGTGTGGAGTGTGTGGAGTGTGTGGAGTGTGTGGAGTGTGTGGAGTGTGTAGAGTGTGTAGAGTGTGTGGAGTGTGTAGAGTGTGTAGAGTGTGTGGAGTGTGTGGAGTGTGTGGAGTGTGTACAGTGTGTGGAGTGTGTGGAGTGTGTGGAGTGTGTGGAGTGTGTACAGTGTGTGGAGTGTGTGGAGTGTGTGGAGTGTGTGGAGTGTGTGGAGTGTGTAGAGTGTGTAGAGTGTGTAGAGTGTGTGGAGTGTGTGGAGTGTGTGGAGTGTGTGGAGTGTGTGGAGTGTGTAGAGTGTGTAGAGTGTGTAGAGTGTGTGGAGTGTGTGGAGTGTGTACAGTGTGTGGAGTGTGTGGAGTGTGTGGAGTGTGTGGAGTGTGTGGAGTGTGTAGAGTGTGTAGAGTGTGTAGAGTGTCTCGGGGCCGCGCTCTGCGCTCGGAGGAGACAGAGGAGTGGGGACGCGCTCGGAGGAGACGGTGTGACAGATGTTTTTGTTGGACCAATAGTTGAAAATGTTGTAACCTCATTTTACCCAGCGTCCACACTACAGCGTCCACTACAGTGTCTACACTACAGCGTCCACTACAGTGTCTACACTACAGCGTCCACTACAGTGTCTACACTACAGCGTCCACACTACAGCGTCCACACCACAGTGTCCACACTACAGCGTCCACACCACAGTGTCCACCACAGCGTCCACACTACAGCGTCCACCACAGTGTCCACACCACAGCGTCCACACTACAGCATCCACACCACAGTGTCCACACTACAGCGTCCACCACAGTGTCCACACTACAGCGTCCACTACAGCGTCCACACTACAGCGTCCACACTACAGCGTCCACACCACAGTGTCCACCACAGTGTCCACACCACAGCGTCCACACTACAGCGTCCACACCACAGTGTCCACCACAGCGTCCACACTACAGCGTCCACACCACAGCGTCCACACTACAGCGTCCACCACAGTGTCCACACCACAGCGTCCACACCACAGCGTCCACACCACAGTGCCCACACCACAGCGTCCACACCACAGTGTCCACCAGTGTCCACACTACAGCGTACACTACAGCGTCCACCACAGTGTCCACACTACAGCGTCCACCACAGCGTCCACACTACAGTGTCCACACTACAGCGTCCACACCACAGCGTCCACACCACAGCGTCCACACCACAGTGTCCACCAGTGTCCACACTACAGCGTCCACCACAGTGTCCACACTACAGCGTCCACCACAGCGTCCACACCACAGCGTCCACACCACAGTGTCCACCACAACGTCCACACCACAGCGTCCACACTACAGCGTCCACACCACAGCGTCCACCACAGTGTCCACAGCGTACAGGACGATCAGATGGAGCATGTCTTGACCTCAGACACTTTCACTTTCTCCTCGAGCATAAAGGTGCTGATCCAAACGTCTTTGTCATAAATCATTAGCGGCTAACTGTCCGGGGCATCAGGTGTAATGAGTTGCACTGGAGGGATTCACTGTGATCGTCCGTCGATGGGTCAAGGTCGGATCTGATTGGATGAGGTCAACTCAGAAACACTTTGCTCTGTGATGTGTCATAGTCAAATTCATCTTTTAAATATATTTTTCACATGTTCTACAGATCTACAGATTGTTTTTAATGTGTTTATTGTGTTTTAAAGCTTCTAAAAGTTCCAAGATGCAAAATTCTGAAGATATTTCAAAATAAACTCTTCTAAAACATGGTTCTCATTAATTATTATTCAAGGGCAGACTGTATCTGATTTCACTAACGCAAAAGATTAATTTAAAATTATAATAGGTCAAAATTAACACACATTTGAGACGGAATATTTGACCCATTTTGTGATAGAATTTTAAAACAATATTTAAAAATGTCTGAGGTCTGAAACACCTGTAAAACTCAGAGCTCATCGTAGAGTTTAGAAACATGACAAAACAAAGAAAGAGTTAAACATCCAACACCCAAAACACCAAGGTTTTTAATGAATCTCTCAAAAGAATCAACTAAAAACACAAATAAAAAACTCTGATGAATACAAATACAACGTACTGAAGAGGAGGCTGTGAACTACAATCAAAAACTCACAAAAGAAACAAACTGAAGCAGTGAAGCTCATCAAGTTTGTGCCTTAAGTGAAAAATGCCAAGGACCAAAAACATCCAGATCAGTCTCTTAGCAACAGATGTTTGACTGTTTCCTGCCAAATGTAAAAAAGAACGACAACGGCAGAGTGACAGCTATCGAGAGAGAGAGAGGGGGAAAGAGATGAGGCTGATGGAGGGAGTGCATTAGGACAGGAGGAGGAGGAGAAAGTACATTAGTGCAGGAGGAGGAGGAAGAGGAGAACAACAACGGCAGAGAGGTAGTTATCGAGATTGAGAGAGCGGGAAAGAGACGAGGTTGACGACGGGAGTGCATTAGGGCAGGAGGAGGAGGAGAAAGAAAAGGAGGAGGAGGGGCATTAGTGCAGGAGGAGAAGAAGGAGGAGGAGGAGAAAGTGCATTAGTGCAGGAGGAGGAAGAGGAGAAAGTGCATTAGTGCAGGAGGAGGAAGAGGAGAAAGTGCATTAGTGCAGGAGGAGGAGAAAGAGGAGAACAACAACGGCAGAGAGGTAGTTATCGAGAGAGAGAGAGAGAGAGTGGGAAAGAGACGAGGCTGATGACGGGAGTGCATTAGGGCAGGAGGAGGAGAAAGAAAAGGAGGAGGGGTGGCATTAGTGCAGGAGGAGAAGGACGACAAAAAGGAGGAGGAGGGAGAGCGTCAGACTAGAACAGAGCAAAAACACTGGAAGTTGGACAAAAACGACTTGGATTATTATTATTAGTAGTAGTAGTAGTAGTAGTAGTAGTAGTAGTAGTAGTAGTAGTAGTAGTAGTAGTAGTAGTAGTAGTAGTAGTAGTAGTAGTAGTAGTAGTAGTAGTAGTAGTAGTAGTAGTAGTAGTAGTAGTAGTAGTAGTAGTAGTAGTAGTAGTAGTAGTGACACAGGGGGATGTTTCTGAACATGTTTGTACACATCTAAACCACAGGGTTAACAGTTTGTTTTACACAGAATAATAATATAAACTGTGGAGGTTGTGGCTCAAAAAGGTGCGATTTTAATTCACGATAAAATGGAATTCATTTTTTTCATTTAAGTCAAAAAAACTGACACATAAAAAAAAATAAATATATATATATATATATATATATACACAAGAAATGTGTAGTTTCGTGAATAAACATGGGCTGCAATAAACACAAACCCTGCAGTGGCCAGCAGGTGGTGCTCTAGAGTGTAAAGAGTCAAAGTGTAAAAAACAAAGACAAAGCTCCTCAAACGCAAAGTCAAAGGTCAAACAACAAATATTAAACCCAAAAGGTCTGGAGTCGCACCCAGTCACCTGTTGACACCACCATCACCACCTCCATCACCTCCATCACCTCCATCACCTCCATCACCACCATCATCGTCGTCATCATCATCAACATCGTCGTCACACGTCCAGCCGAAGGTTTGGACTCACTCTTTTCACTCTTTTCTTATTAAACTCTTCACTTTTTTCTTGTTTATTTCCAGGATTATTCACTGAAGTTTCACTGAAGCATCAAAACAATGAATGACACAAAATTAACTAAAATCACTCAAAACTGGTTTTAGATTTATGAAAATTAAAAAAGGCAAAAAAGCCACTCTGCTTTGAAACTGTCCACAGAGGAGACTGAGGATTTGAATATAAAATATATAAAACGTTTTGTTTGTTTTTTTTCTGACAGATTTAGGGCTGCTTCATGTGATATGTAAAAGAGTAAATGTCTTTAGCAGCGCCTCCTGCAGGAGAATGAAGCAAACGATGAAGAACACGTTATTGATAAAACTAAACACACAGGACGCTCGAGTGTTTGAAGCGTTCAGATTCATAGTGACGCCGTCAGAGGCCGCACTAAAACGCACTTTGAGACTCTCCGCCATAAGAGGCTCTTGGCCCATCAGAACTCGACGACGGCCTGCCGCCTGTTTGCTCGTCACCATGGAAACTAATCCAGACCGTCTGGCTGCAGCAGAACGCCGCTGATGAAGTGCTGTGTTATGATGATAATGGGCTTTGGAGAAAGTGAGTTCTGAAAATATGCTACACATTTGCACTCATTTGGAGTGGCTGGATTCAGCTCTAAGAGGAAATATGTTTACGAAAAACTTCAGGGAAAAAGAAACACAGCGACTCAAAGAGACACCCATTTTCAGCGTCATCGCTTTAAAATAAGTTATAAATAAAAATATTCTTCCTCCAGCTGTGCACAAATGTGTATGAAACACGTAGAGTTTTAGAATGAAGTGTAAAGTGTGGTACATCAGGGCTAGCATCAGGGTTAGCATCAAGACTAGCATCAGGGCTAGAATCAGGGTTAGCATCAAGACTAGCATCAGGGCTAGCATCAGGGCTAGAATCAGGGCTAGCATCAGGGCTAGAATCAGGGTTAGCATCAGGGCTAGCATCAGGGTTAGCATCTAGCATGGTGAAATATCCTCTGGTTTAACATTAGGCTAATGCTCTCTCGTCTCTAACCATCTGGGACCAGCCTGACGCTTTTCTTTACTAAAAGTCTGGACTCTCATCTCAACACCTCAAGTTTCAGAAGACTGAAACACGATATCAGAGAAGAAACGGATGAAGAAACAGAGGAGGGCTCCAGACACATGCATTCAAAAAGAACAAAAAGAACATGGGAAGGAAAAGATCACCAACTGTTTCATTGTGACTTGAGCTCATATAGATATAAAAGTAATGGCTCCTGTTTTACTCTGTCTAGATGTGACAGTCATGGTTCTGTTTTTCTAGATGTGACAGTCATGGTTCTGTTTTTTTCTAGAAGTGACAGTTGTTTTTTTCTAGATGTGAGTCGTGGTTCTGTTTTACCTAGATGTGAGTCGTGGTTCTGTTTTTTTCTTGATGTGACAGTCGTGGTTCTGTTTTTTCTAGATGTGAGTCGTGGTTCTGTTTTTTTCTTGATGTGACAGTCGTGGTTCTGTTTTTTCTAGATGTGACAGTTTTTTTCTAGATGTGACAGTCATGGTTCTGTTTTTCTAGATGTGACAGTCATGGTTCTGTTTTTTTCTAGAAGTGACAGTTGTTTTTTTCTAGATGTGAGTCGTGGTTCTGTTTTACCTAGATGTGAGTCGTGGTTCTGTTTTTTTCTTGATGTGACAGTCGTGGTTCTGTTTTTTCTAGATGTGAGTCGTGGTTCTGTTTTTTTCTTGATGTGACAGTCGTGGTTCTGTTTTTTTCTTGATGTGACAGTCGTGGTTCTGTTTTTTCTAGATGTGACAGTTTTTTTCTAGATGTGACAGTCGTGGTTCTGTTTTTTCTAGATGTGACAGTCGTGGTTCTGTTTTTTCTAGATGTGACAGTCGTGGTTCTGTTTTTTCTAGATGTGACAGTCGTGGTTCTGTTTTTTCTAGATGTGACAGTCGTGGTTCTGTTTTTTCTAGATGTGACAGTCGTGGTTCTGTTTTTTCTAGATGTGACAGTCGTGGTTCTGTTTTTTCTAGATGTGACAGTCGTGGTTCTGTTTTTTCTAGATGTGACAGTCGTGGTTCTGTTTTTTCTAGATGTGACAGTCGTGGTTCTGTTTTTTCTAGATGTGACAGTCATAGTACCTTTGGCTGTGTGATTGCCTCTCTGTGGATGTGCTGGCTGTTGGCTGGCTCTGCTCCTCTGGACCCAGCGCCTGAGGTCCCGGCGCCTGAGGTCCCGGCCCTGATGATAGACCTGTTCTCGTCTGTCTGCACTCGTCTTTTTTCGCTCTCTCCTTCGTTTGGCTCTCACTTTCATCATTGTCACTGTCCTCTCCCAGAATGTCGTCCACCTGTAGAGCAAAAGAGTCTTTGTGTTTCTACGATTCAGTGTCACAGTTTTGTTTAAATAGCGCCCTCTGGTGTTTTCTGCATTTACACGACATTTACAAAAACAACTAAACGGCTCAGATTCTTCTTCCTGTTTGTTCTGCTCCAACACTTCCATCTCATTAACATCAAAACAGCCACACTTCTGCAAACCACATTCTCTCCTTTTGAGCCGTTATTTTCTGAATTCGTTTGGAAGTGATAATTATAATAATTATCAGCCCTGGTCATGGGGGGGCATGTCCAGGGATTAGCCTGTTCCCTTGATGCTCTATAGATTTTAATTAGACATGTAATTATCCTGGGGCCTCTGTAGAGAACGAGCTCTGCCTTTAGTTCATATTAAAGTCATTCAAAGAGTTTTACAGAATAAGAAAGACATTAAAATCACAAAACAACAAATCAAAATATAAATAATCATAATACAATTAACATTAAAAGAGAAAAGGCAAAATAAAACCCTTTCAGTCATATGCACAACTAAAAAGAACCGTTTGAGCCTGGATTTAAACATTGTCAAAGTCGAGGCCTGTCTCACATCTTCAGGAAGAATGTTCCAGGTTTAAACTGAACAAAACTCAAACACTGATTCACCAGGTTCAGACCTGACTCTGGAACCAGCAGGAGGCCGGGATTAAACCGGGATTAAACCAGGATTAAACCAGGATTAAACCAGGACTAAACCAAGATTAAACCGGGATTAAACCAGGACTAAACCAGGATTAAACCAGGACTAAACCAAGATTAAACCGGGATTAAACCAGGACTAAACCAGGATTAAACCGGGACTAAGCCAGGACTCCAGCAGGAGGCCGGTCCCTGAAATCCTCAGAGTGTGAGATGGTTCATGTGGCACTAACATGTGGGAGATGTTCTTTGGTGCTGCTCCATGGAGAGAAGCTGCAGATGTTATTTATTTGATGTGGCTGTTAAAGTTCAAGTCTGAGTCCATTTTTACCTCTAGATTTCTCGCCTGATTTGAAGGTTTTAGAGAGAGAGACTGGAGGTGACGCTGACACTTTCTCTATGGTTCTGTGGCCAAAGACTTTGACTTGAGTCTTGTCTGAGTTTATCTGGACAAAGTTGTTTTTCCTCCACACACTGATCTGTTGATGCAGTGAATCCACTGGTCCATATTCACCTGCTGCAGTGAGACATAGATCTGACTCGTCTGCAGAGTTGTGTGTGACACATTATTGTTGTGTATTAACTGTCCTAACAGCAGCATGTGAGACTGAACAACAGGGGTCCCAGGACTGACCCCTGGGGCACCCCACAGCTCAGGGACATTAGCTGAGTCATATTTTACAATTTCAACAAAGTACTCCCTGTTTTCTAGATAGGACTTGAACCAGTTTGGCGCCACACCACAGATGCCCTCCCAGTCCTCTAGTCTCTGTAAGAGGATCCCATGATCCACAGAGTCAAAGGAAACACTCAGATCAAACAGGATCAACACTGAGACTTTGCATCAGTGTCAGGAGGACGTCATTTGTCCTTGATAAGAGCATCTCAGTCTGTGGTGGGTCTAAAACCTGAAAACATCAAAGGAGTTGTTCATTTGGAGCAAATTAATAAACTGTTGGTAAACAACTTTTTCAAGGACTTTGCCTAGAACGGCAGATTTGAGATCGGTCTGTAACTGTTCAACATCACAGCGTCAAGACTGCTCTTCTTTAGGAGAGGCTCGATAAACGCAGTTTTCAAAGCTCTTGGGCAGGGGTGTTCATTACGTCGATGGCAATCTACCAGTCGATCGCAAAGGCATTTTGTGTAGATCACGTCCCGTCATCATCCAGTCACATGACTAATATACAGGACAACAGTCAGATTACACCTGACCCTGGGTCACATCATGGGCGCTGCACACGCATAAACAAGCACGAGTTAGTTTAACCCTATAGCGTCGGATCCTATCGTTGCCGATAGAGCGCGGTTGTGGACTTTCTAGCAGCGTAACTCCGCAACTAGTCGTGCTCTCATGTAAATTCAAACGGCGTCTCAAAGTGGAGACATGGGGCTGTCTAAATATTTTACGTCATTACTGTAATCTGCCTCTGTTGTCCCTCAAAGGCGACGAATGAGAGCGCGGGGCTGCAGGGATTTTCACTCATTTATTCGATGTGTAAAAGAAAAAATACGGATGGATGTGTAAAATAGAAGTAGTTGTGTGAAAAAATGCAGTAAATTCTGATACTTCGTTTAACATGATTTTTGTGGCTATAAAAAAAGACAAAACCGTAATCAACATGATTATCTCTGTTATCACTTTCAAACGAAAAAATGCAATTTTACTCCTGTCTGTCAGAAGCTTCTGCCCGAACTCTGCATCCCTCACTGATTCTATTCAGTGTCAGAGCAGAAATCATCATTCAAGTCATTATGAACATGTAAGAAGTTCAGTTGTGTTGTGCAGTTTTATCTCATGTACATGAAAATGCACCGTACATGAAAGAATTCATAATACATTTACAAATAAATATATGTAACATTTTTGTATTAGGTGGTAGATCTTTCAGACACGATCATTTTAAAAGTAGCTCACACTGAAAAAGTCTGAGCAGCCCTGCTCTTGGGAATGTTCCAGATTGAAGTAATATATTAACTATGCAAGTGAGTGGTGACAGTAAAGCTAACATACATGACCATTCACACAGACAGTGGCTCCCTCTTTTCTGCATCACTCGAGGAAAAACACAGACTTTAGAAGTTTAGTGAGTAACACATGGAGGTGTAGATGAACTCAGACTGGTGACGATCTCTGGGACAGTTTTGCCAGTTACAGGTGCAAAGTGAGTCAGCTCTAAGTGTCTAGGTGGGTGCACGACTGTTATTAGTGTTGAAAATGGGCGTGTACCTCACAGTGGTGGTGAAGATGAGAGTACATCGGCAAAATGGCATCTTCAGAATAACCAATTAAAGATTACACAAACATAAATCACTCCAGAAACAGCGTCTTCAGAGACTCCTCTCAGGTCTTAACACAGTGTCGATTTTAAAGTTCTTTTACTGGTTTTTAAATGTCTTAATGGTCTTGGGCCTTCTTATCTTACAGAGCTGCTTTTATCCTATGAACCCTCGCGGCCCCTGCGCTCCTCCGGCAGCAGGCTCCTAGTCATCCCCAAAGTCAGGACACACACTCACGGAGAGGCCTCTTTCCAGATTTATGGCCCTCGTCTATGGAACAGTCTGCTGAAGGACCTCAGGGCCGCAGAGAACATTCAGGTTTTTAAAAGCAGGCTCAAGACCCATCTTTTTAGCATAGCTTTTGATTAGTATTTATCACTTTAGTTTTCTTCTCCATTTATTTAGGCTTATTCAGGCTGGATAGTGTGTTTATGTTGATATCCATGTTTTACTTATGTTTTATTTACTTGTTTAGCTTTGATTTATTTTATTGGTGTCCTGTGGCTGTGGGTGACCCTGCTCCTGGTGCAGATGGTTCCTCTGGTGGTTCTCTCTCTCATCTGGTTCATCTTTATCAAGCCTATTGCATTAAACATATTTTATTGAAACCAAAGGTATTTTAACATGTGTTGGGGCGGGGGGTGGGAGTGTGCGTTGGGGTGGGGGGTGGGAGTGTGCGTTGGGGTGGGGGGTGGGAGTGTGCGTTGGGGCGGGGGGTTGTCTGGTTGTGTTTATTGATGTGTTGGGGTTGGGTGGTTTGGCTGTGGGGTGGTTGGGTGGGTTTGGTGGTTGGGACGTTTTAATCCACTGTAAAGCACTTTGTGTTACATTTTTTGTATGAAAAGCGCTTTATAAACAGTTTGTTGTTGTTGTTGTTGTGTGATGTCCTGCAGTGTGTTAGGAGATACAGGCTCCTTTATGCAAAAATAACAGGTATAAAAACTCCATAAAATGTATTAACATTGTGTCCTGTTCTTTTTGTTTTTTGTTATGTCATGTCTGTTAATAAAACTGACCCCTGCTCCCAGAGATGGAAATAAATTAAACAAGATGAGAAGAAACGACGAGAACATGAATCAAAGAACAGGTTTACAGAACAGGTCTGAGGGAGCGTGTTCACTATATAAATGAGTTTGAGTCATTTTTACATGATGAATTCAAAACATGTCACATGCACATTATAAACTCAAATATGGAACAGATGTAATAAAAAAACAAAACAAATGTGAAATCATGAGTTTGCTGCAGTTCTCATGTTCACTATTTCAACACTCACACATGTGCTTCTGGGTCATTTCTGGGTCATTTGTCCAGGGTTGTGTAAAACCAATGGAATCACCATGAACTCAGGTGATCAGAGCCACAACAAACAGGTCGTCAGCTCCAGGAGCTCATTAGCCGCCTGTAGTGGAGGAAAACTGGGATTAATGGAGAGGGACGGCCTCCCGGGGCCACGGCCGGATCATTAGAGGCATCAGGACCGGCTCATTACGGCTCTTTGTTCAGATGTAGAGCATCACTGAAGGTGGAGGTCAGAGCGGCGTGGGTCAGATACAGGGTCAGGAGCAAATTTCAATCAGAATGACCCCTCCAGGTACACAACAATTAATCAGAGGAGCCCTGAGAGATGCTCCAGTCCATTTAAGTGGAACACACGATTTAAGATGTCGTCCCAAAACAAGTGAGTTCAATCTAAAAAGGATGCCCTCCCATGTCGTTAGCAGCATCACTGTCCAATGATAACAATGAGCAACTTAAGAGATGAAAGAAGTGGAAAAATATGTGTTTTTCCACAGGGTGCACGATCATTATACTTGAAAATTACATTTTCCCTTGAATCTTAATGTGCAGTGAGTTAAATCTTCACATAAGACATATTTCAAGACAAGTTGAGGTCTAAAAGCAGCAGGGTTAAGCCGGATTTATTCATAATTAGATCCCAGAGCAATGGCATATTTTGCTCTCTGCAGAGGACACTGTCAAAACAATCGCAACGACAAACAACTACAAGCAACGACGAGCAACAACGAGCGACGACGAGCAACAATGCATACGACTATAACCAGGTCTGCAGGAGTAAACAAACAATCGAATCAACAAAACGTCCTGTCTGCTGCACAAAAACTGCTAAACCTGCAGTTCAAATCTGTACAAACATATTCTGAAATGTGATACTTGCATTAGTCAGTTCATATTTTTGTATTTTTGACAGTTTTTCTGGAATTGTGAACTTCTAGTGTTAAAGGTGGAACTTTAGAGTTCCGTAATCTGTCACATTCTACAGAAAACAATCATAAAAAAGTTTTGAAATAGGACCTCCATGCAGATAATACAGACCTTTACAACTAACACCGGATATTCAAGTGCAGCTCATTGGCTGATCTCTACACTGTAAATCTGCGGATCCCCTCATCACTGAAGGCTCTGTGACCTCAGCAACAACAAGGAGCAACAAGAATAAGAAACAAGAATCAACAAGAACAAGGAGCATCAAGAATCATCAACAACAAGAAACATCAACAACAAGAAGTGTCAACAATGAGAAGCAACAACTGAACAACAGGGGCTGTTCTTGTTGTTGAAGAGCTTCAACAACAAGAATCAACAAGAAGCATAAAAAAATGAAAAGCATCAACAGGCCTGTCCCCAGAGTCACTGCCATCTTATCGTTCTATGTTTGAAAGAAGGAAGTGTGCAAGTTTTCTTTGCACCACTGGGAGAATTTTGGTTATTTTTAGCAATACAATAAGATTTAAGGTATAAAAGGCTGAATGAAAACAGATTAATGACAGACTCAATCTAAACTAAAGTGATTCATTCTGCTGTTCATTCACTGCAGCTCAGGATTTTAACAGTTTTATAGATTTAGAATTACACACAGTTCAACACTTTACAGAGATGTGCGTCACAGGTGAATCTCCTCGTTTTCAAACGGGCGTGGCTGACAAGAGTATCAGAAAAAAAAAAGGAAAAAATATCACAGGGGTCAGAAAAACATGGTGGATTTCTGCAGAATCAATGAG
The DNA here is from genome assembly GCF_009829125.3 of Periophthalmus magnuspinnatus. Taxonomy (NCBI): domain Eukaryota; kingdom Metazoa; phylum Chordata; class Actinopteri; order Gobiiformes; family Gobiidae; genus Periophthalmus; species Periophthalmus magnuspinnatus. Next base: position 109,012 of record NC_047136.2, on the reverse strand, counting down.
TGAAGCCTCTGTGAATCTGAGGTGAGATCAATTAGATTTTATTTGTAAATCACAGATGACCAATGACCAGAAATAAACAGATCTGATTGGACGATCATGTTTGACCGGGCTCGATATTTACTTCAGCGATATATCGCGTGCTGACCGTCCCAGTCTCTCTTCTCTGTCTGTATCAAAGACCAAACCAAACACTCATGAGGAGCTTTTTCAGAGCCCAGCACGGCTCCTCAGAACTGAGTCTGAAAAGTCCAAGGAGCACGCTCAATGTGGACTAAACACTAAACTAACAGCTGTGCTCAGCCGTGGTCAAAACTAAAATATTTATGTTTTGAAACTGAAACAAGTCAGACCCAAAAACACTGGTTAGTTTGAAAAATGAGGCTGGATTTAAAATATAAAGTTAAAGCAGAACTCGTGGGTATTTCTCACCCACAACATTCTGCAGAGAAGCGCCTTCATAAAACTCAAACCCACATGACTCCTGCACTCAGCAAAAAACTTTAAAATGTTCCATCTTTACATAACAATCCGATTTATAGTAGTCCAGAGTAAAAGACTAATTAAATTCTGCCAAATGGACAAAAAGTGGTTTCAGTGAAATGGGGTCATTTGTTTTATATTTGAAGGAACATTTGTTCAGTATTAAGGAAATTCAAATCTATTTGAGTAAAAAAAAAAGTCCCAGCTTTATTTTAAAAACTATGTAACAACTTGTGCTAATCATAAATGTGGAGGTGTGTGTGCTCGGATCAGGACTGATTTAGGGGGTGGAGCGAGATCAAGACGAGATTTTGAATTTATAAAGACTGAATTGTGTGGTTCAGTTCAGTTTTAACATTTACATTTTTTAAAATATTTTTTGCTGTCATTCAAGCTCTGCTTTGTAGAAATATGGCTTCTCAAATGTTCACTCTCCAGAGTTTCTCTTTTTTTGACACGTTTGTGCGCACAGGAGAAAAATGATCTTTGATTATTTTTCCATTAAACCTTACCATTTGGGCTGGACAATTATTCACAGTGATGATAAAACGATTAACTCTGAATAACACTGACCAATCAGGAGCCTTCTCTCCCCAAGGCTGTTGCAGTAGAGTCAGAAACAACACTGTCAATTAACCTGTTGTTAAGCGCCCGACCCGTTCCAAAGCAGAGTTAGGGCCAAAGAGGCGAGTACCTTCACCAAACTCACTCCTGATTGGCTCTTTGGTTGCTATGATACTGTCAGTATTCCACACATGGATCTTGGCTCCAGATTAGCCGCTGTAGCTGCGAGCCTCGACTGGCTTCATTTGGCCGGAGCTGAAAGCTGTGGGTGACGTCACGCTCCCTCGGTCCACTCCTTTATACAGTCTGTGTTACATAAACATCTAAAAACAGATTTTTGGCATAATCAGATAATTAAAACTCATTTGACAAAGACAAAAACTAAGAGAAATAGATCGAAGAGTTATTTTGAAATTCATGGTATTTTGTTTTTCAAATCAACTCTGCTCTAAAAATCCTCTGATTCACTCACACGTGTCGCCAGGTGTTTTAGACTCAGATGTCACAACAAAAATCCAACTGAATCACTGTCCCATCTGATTAGTGCAGATACCTGACTGTGTAAGTGTTCTCAGAGATGAACAGGTCTCAGACACAGCTCATAAGAACATCGTCTCTGTTCAAAGAAGCAGCTCATCTCAGTGTAGGGTTTGTTAGTCAGAGGTTAGTCCAGGGAACATCAACTGAACCAGAGAAACACTGCAGAGTTCATTCACCTCAGATCTGTGTCAGAGTGAGGCCACGATGGACATGTGTGCATGGAAGATTATTTTTAACATGAAAAGATGATTGTTAAACTCAGACAAACTAAAGACAGTTTTGTTAGATTAAAAAGTGGAACTTTTAAAGAAAAGAACAGAGTTTCAGTCCAACCAAAGAAGAAAGGGACACCAGCCTGTGCCAAAACTATAAAGACTAAACTGCATGAAGATAACAGATTTAATACAGCACAACTTAACCACTACAGTGAGATCTGCGGGGTAACGCTCCTCCTCTTCTCCATGGGGGATTTGTTGTTTGTAATGTGTTCGCTTCAGTGTCGTTAGCTCCTCCCCTCAGACAAATATAAGGCAGTGTCCAGCAGTAATCTGACCAGAACTGAAGAAGTGTCTTGTAGGAGTGAAGACGTTTGGCTGCTCGTCCAAGTCGCACAGCCAAACGTCGTCACGCCTACAACTTTTTGCCCAGTGACAGATTTGAGTTTATCTTTTACTCTGGATCTGTCTTGTGTTTATTCAGTTGCAGGTGTTATTACTGCTGTGAGCGGCTTCGCCTCTCCACTGATCTAATCTGTAACTTGACGAGGACACGTCATCTGTTCGTCTTCATAGAGATTTAAGTTTTTATCCTGCACTCTTCTGTTTTAATGTCAATTTTAGGATGTTTTGATTTGTGTGATTTTAATGTCTTTCTTATTCTGTAAAGCACTTTTGAATTATTTGTGTACAAATTGTGCTGCAGAAATAAACTTGCCTTGTCTAATGCCATACTGTGGAATATTCTAGACAAAGCAATAACATCTCTTCACTTTAGGACTTTTCTGGTGGAGAGTCGGGCGCCTGCTTGTCTCCATGAAGAACACAGGATTGAACAGGGTCAGAGTGTGGTCTGTTCTGCCCGTTACACCCCTGGCCGTTACACCCCTGGCCGTTACACCCCTGGCCGTTACACCCCTGGCCGTTACACCCCTGGCCGTTACACCCCTGGCCGTTACACCCCTGACCGTTACACCGCTGACCGTTACACCCCTGACTGTTACACCCCTGACTGTTACACCCCTGACTGTTACACTTCTGACCATGTGTACCTGCTGCGTTGACATACACTGTTCTAACTGTCACACCTGTGGAAACAAGAATAGGAGGAGAGGAGAGGAGAAGAGGAGGAGGAGAGGAGAGGAGAGGAGGAGGAGGAGAGGAGAGGAGAAGAGGAGGAGGAGAGGAGAGGAGGAGGAGGAAAGGAGCAGAGGACAGTCTCTGATCTCATGCTTAATGAGGCGTGTCTCAGAGGACCCCCGGAGGCAGCCCAGGAGTCGCAGCTACTCCCAGCCCAGGTTTAACCTTCACCTGTCACTTTGTCGCGTCGCTCGCCGCGTCGCTCGCCGCGGTTGCTATGATACACTTAGAATCACAAATATAGAACTTGGCTCCAGATTAGCCGCTAAAACTGTGAGCCTTGATTGGCTCTTTTGGCTGAAGCCTGTGGGTGAAGTTAAACTTCGTCTGTACAGAGCCAGTCGTGGTTGGTCGGGTGTTAGTTGTAATTGCGACAGTAGTTGTAATGTTAGTTAGTAGTCGGGTTAGTTGTAATGTTAGTTAGTAGTTGGGTTAGTTGTAATGTTAGTTAGTAGTCGGGTTAGTTGTAATGTTAGTTAGTAGTCGGGTTAGTTGTAATGTTAGTTAGTAGTCGGGTTAGTTGTAATGGTGATGTAGACTCACATTATAAAAGTATGTAAACTGGTGTATTTGCCTGTCCAGGTGGCCCCTGGGAGTAACTGTAAACTGATGTTTTGAAGACCAGCTCACAGTTCATCATATGACCTCATGGACTTAATAATCTAAAATGATCTAAAAAGCCTCAACAATCGACCTTTGGAGAACAGTTAAAATCAGATGAACTTTTAGTGCTTCACCAAAGCCTAACATGAGGCCCAATAAAAGCTGTTACTCTGTAAATACAAACGGAGGTAAAAGAGGAGGTCAGAGCTCAGAGGAATCAGCCTGAGCAGAGGAATCACAGATAAAGGTCATCCGCTGGTCACTGACATTACTCAAACAATAAACAACATGTTTTAGAGCGAGGACACAGCTCCACGTAACCACGGTGACATTTAAATCTGAGCTGGCTTTACCTGCCTCAGATGTGCACCTCACCTCGGCCAATTACAGCCTCTCCCCTTTGGCCTGGAGATCTGCAGTGTTTAAGAACGCCACAGTCTGCCCTTTGCTCAGCCCGTCCAACAGAAACAGCATTTCAAACATCGGTATTTCGAACATCCACAAAGGGAAAAGAGGCCACGTATTTCTTCACAGTCAAGAATGTTTATGACGCAGGCGACACAGAAACCACCAGCGATGAAGACGATGATCTCAGGAAGGCCACAAGAGACCCTGGGGATTTTTGGTCCTTTACCTAAGCTTCTATTTTTATGGAGACAGAATAATGGTGGAACAGACTGTCTACACAGAAAGGTGATGGAAAATAAACAAGTATGTTTCCTTGTCTCACAGTAAAACAAACATCGAGAAACAGAGGACACGCAAAAGGAACAAAGGACAGAACGTGAGAAGGAAACAGTGAAGGCATGCACACGAGCAACAAACCCAAAACACAACAAGAATAACTCAAAACGGCCATTTTGACCACTGCAAAAAAAGATCCACATCACGGACTGGGACAAAGCAAACGTCACTGGGACAGAGGACTCAAACATGGCCGCTGGATTAAGGAGGAAACTGAAAAACAGGACTTTTGACCAGGACGAGGGACGATACTGTCCCGAAGAAGTCGGACTGCAGATGGCGCTGTCGTCCTGTCTCCACCGGTAGGAAGACAGCGCCAAAACCTGTTTAAATCAGCTGACCAATCACATCACAGCAACTTCATGTGGCCACTGTGAGGCGCTAGTGAGCTCCAAACTGTCAGAGATGAAACAAACTAAACCACGGTCTGGAAAAAGAGTCAAAATAAACAAACCGAAGACCAGATGAAGCTCACTGGACTAAGCATGTTTCCAACAGCGTGTGAGTGTGTGTGTGTGTGTGTGAGTGTGGGTGTGTGTGTGTGTGTGAGAGAGAGTGTGTGTGCGTGTCCAGATACAGTGTGCTGTTTCTCAAAATGGGGAACTACACACTTAAATGGCTAATCATTGGATATATTGCGTTATTGTCGAGAAAACAAACTTAAAATGAACAATAAAAATCCAATGTCGTCTTCCAAACACGGCTCTGAAATAAATTTTGAGGTCAGTTTTGTGTCAGGTCCATTTGCATTTTGTGCTTGAACCTCGACTAAAACCTTTAGAGGAAGATTTGAGCTCATCCCAGGAGCACGGGTAAAATCTGTCCTGAACATTGTAATCAACATAATACAAAGAAAACTCAGATATTCATTCACCTCATTTACGAAGCACGTCCCTGAAGACGCCAACGCTAATCAGTCAGAAGCACTTTGACACTGAATCTGTAACTAAAATGTTGGAGGTACGAGAAAAGACACAGGGGCCGTCTTAACGAGGGCAGATCATGGACACAGAGTTTGTGTCGTGTGAAACACACTGCAGTTGTACAGACGGAGGATGTAGAGCGTAGAGCGGATGTGGGGTTTGTAGTATTTTATTATAGAGCGTTTAGAGGTCCAGTTTCCTCCTGTGGAGTGATAAAACTGAGCAGATAAATCATTCTATTCTCTGTGGGGAGATGAGTAAGACGCACATTACAGGCGCCGTCTTTCTGCGCCGCACTTAATAACTTCACTCAATACGTTTTACATAAGACCATATTATGGCATTTCCTCACATCAACACAAGTGTTGTGTTCCAAACAAGCAGCTCTGTCTTTTCATTATGATTCCTGTGTCTGACTCAAACAAAATACTGAAAACTTTGGATTATGTTTTCTTCTTGTTAACAAAGAAAGAAAATGGCAGATTAATCGCTGCTGTAGAAGCTGCAGGAACTTCAGTGTTTTAGAGCCAAAGCAGACACATAAACAAAGTCTTATCTTTAGGGAGATTCTTTTCAAAACAAATGACTCTGTACCCTGTACCATATACCCTACACTGTGTACTCAGTACCCTGTACTCAGTACTCTGTACCATATACCTGCACCTTGTACCCTGTACCCTGTACCCTGTACCCTGTACTCTGTACTCTGTACTCTGTACTCTGTACTCTGTACTCTGTACTCTGTACTCTGTACCCTGTACCCTGTACCCTGTACCCTGTACTCTGTACTCTGTACTCTGTACTCTGTACTCTGTACTCTGTACCCTGTACCCTGTACTCTGTACCCTGTACCCTGTACTCACTCAGAAACCACCGAGTAATTTAAAAATAATTTAAAATGAGCCAAAACAAACTCTCCGCAACATCTGAATTCAGAGTGAAATATTCACAGTCAAGTTCTTATTTCAGAGGCTCAAAGTGAGGCCATGAAAAACAGATGTTAAATACATGTTAATTAAATGTTAATTCGACTCTAACGAAACAAACTAAGATAATATATAAATATATATATATATATATTAAAAATACGTGTCTTCAGTTACACGCCAACAGATATAACTATTTTCAGCAGCTCCACAGACACGACGTGTCCGCCATTTTGTCAATGATCAGTTTTTCTATTGACACCATGAAGCCGACTGATCAATACAGGCCGTTCAATAAAGGACACAATAAAACCCATGGACAACAGAAAAGGACACAGAGAGATCAATAAATCCGAACATCGAAAGATCAGGTGATCAGACTTTTGTATTTGGAGTTGAATCGAGGGTTTTTTGAGTCGGGGGGTTTGAAACCGTTGGAGGCAGATTAAAAGTCTGCAGTGGTTTGTTCATGATCAACACATTTTAATTTAAGTTTTGAAAAGACAAAAAGTAGTCCAATTAAAAACAGATTGATCAATATGATGCTGCCCAAACCCTCGTTCCCTCTGACACAGATAAACCTCCATAAACATAAACCTCTCATCCCTCGAGTTCATCTCCACGTTGAAGCTTCAGTCTGAAGAGGAGCTTTTGGCTTTGCAGTATTTCTAGGTCAGTCATTTTAGGGGGATATAATTTGCACAAGTCCTTCACAGATTTGAGCAGCGCAGAGCCCAGCGCCTGCAGCTGCACTCACGAGTTCATACAGACAAAACGCTTTTCCTTTGGTCAAAAGAGTCTGTGTGAGTTCAGGCCGTGACCCTGTTCACTGCACGAGGCGTTTTAGCACAGAACTCACGAGAACGCTTAGTGCGCCGTTCATCTTAACGAAAACTCTCAAGACCTACAGAAAAATCCACATTATATATTGAGACGCTCAAGGTGAAATATGTGAACATGTCTCACACAAACTCACACATCAGAGGCTGTACACACTGTCACTGCACATGTGCGAGGGGCCATAGATAAGGCCCAGTATCGGCCGATATTGATACGATTCTTCAATATCAGTCGATGAGTCAAAAGGAAAAGTTTTATGTGAAACAAACCTGTGACTATATATGTCCCAGAAAAATGCATTTCATTATTTTTACAGAAGTGAAAAGTTTAACTGTGATCGTTTCAGATGAATGTGTGGACCTCACTATGGATGTGTGTGAGGACCTCACTATGGATGTGTGTGAGGACCTCACTATGGATGTGTGTGTGAGGACCTCAGCATGGACGCATGGATGTGTGTGAGGACCTCACTATGGATTAGTGTGTGGACCTCACTATGGATGCGTGTGTGAAGACCTCACTATGGATGCGTGTGTGAAGACCTCACTATGGATGCGTGTGAGGACCTCACTAGGGATGTGTGTGTGGGCCTCACTATGAATGTGTGTGTCTCATTATGGATGTGTGTGTGGACCTCAGCATGGAGTATAAAAACTAAATCCTCCCTAATGTGTTGTGTAGTAGAGACACTGAATGTATCGGTATCGTATCGGCCGATCTTCCCTGTGTTGTGTAGTACACACTGAATGTATCGTTATCGGTATTGTATCAGGTCTTTGGCGTGTAGTGGACACTGCAGGTGCTGACCTCTCTGTCCATGCTCTCCAGGTCCTCCTTGCACAGCGTGTACAGGGGCATGGTTTCGGACATACTCGGCTGGCGATCTCGGCGACACGGCCCCGGCTGCTCGACGTCCGAGCTTCCCCTGAGGAGCACATTCACGTGAGTCATCGTCACGGACACAAACCGTGAGCTCGGTACAGTTTTAGAATGAACTGTTTAGCCCCGCCCACTTCCTGCGTCTGGGATATCGCACCATGACAGAATCCACTGACAGGGAGCGTTTTAGACTGTTTCCTTACAGTTCTCACATCTGACTATTTACTTTTTTGTCTCTCTTGAAAATGCACTTTACCCTTTTTGTCCCGTTAAAAACGTAAATACAGAAAAGAAATCTATCGAGATCTTGATCCCAACTGTAAAGCACACGGCAAAAAGACTACTATACTACTGCAAATATACTACTGCAAACGTACTACTATACTACTGCAAATATACTACTGCAAATATACTACTGCAAAAAGACTACTTTACTACTGCAAATATACTACTGCAAAAAGACTACTATACTACTGCAAATATACTACTGCAAATATACTACTGCAAAAAGACTACTATACTACTGCAAATATACTACTGCAAAAAGACTACTATACTACTGCAAATATACTACTGCAAAAAGACTACTTTACTACTGCAAATATACTACTGCAAAAAGACTACTATACTACTGCAAATATACTACTGCAAAAAGACTACTATACTTCTGCAAATATACTACTGCAAAAAGACTACTTTACTACTGCAAATATACTACTGCAAAAAGACTACTATACTACTGCAAATATACTACTGCAAATATACTACTGCAAAAAGACTACTATACTACTGCAAATATACTACTGCAAAAAGACTACTATACTACTGCAAATATACTACTGCAAAAAGACTACTATACTACAGCAAATATACTACTGCAAAAAGACTACTATACTACAGCAAATATACTACTGCAAAAAGACTACTATACTACAGCAAATATACTACTGCAAAAAGACTACTATACTACAGCAAATATACTACTGCAAAAAGACTACTATACTACTGCAAATATACTACTGCAAAAAGACTACTATACTACTGCAAATATACTACTGCAAAAAGACTACTATACTACTGCAAATATACTACTGCAAAAAGACTACTATACTACTGCAAATATACTACTGCAAAAAGACTACTATACTACTGCAAATATACTACTGCAAATATACTACTGCAAAAAGACTACTATACTACAGCAAATATACTACTGCAAATATACTACTGCAAATATACTACTGCAAAAAGACTACTATACTACTGCAAATATACTACTGCAAAAAGACTACTATACTACTGCAAATATACTACTGCAAATATACTACTGCAAAAAGACTACTATACTACTGCAAATATATTACTGCAAAAAGACTACTATACTACTGCAAATATACTACTGCAAAAAGACTACTATACTACTGCAAATATACTACTGCAAAAAGACTACTATACTACTGCAAATATACTACTGCAAATATACTACTGCAAAAAGACTACTATACTACTGCAAATATATTACTGCAAAAAGACTACTATACTACTGCAAATATACTACTGCAAAAAGACTACTATACTACTGCAAATATACTACTGCAAATATACTACTGCAAAAAGACTACTATACTACAGCAAACGTACTACTGCAAAAAGACTACTATACTACTGCAAACGTACTACTATACTACAGCAAACGTACTACTGCAAAAAGACTACTATACTACTGCAAATATACTACTGCAAAAAGACTACTATACTACTGCAAATGTACTACTGCAAATATACTACAGCAAAAAGACTACTATACTACTGCAAATATACTACTGCAAAAAGACTACTATACTACTGCAAATGTACTACTGCAAATATACTACAGCAAATATACTACTGCAAACGTACTACTGTACTACACTTCACATCCTAATTAAAAACAGCTGATAATAGTATCTAAGACAAGAGAGTCGGAGGGTTGTACAGTGCCCCCTTGTGGTAGGGTGTGTGTTTACACACACCTGAGAGGAGGGTTATACAGTGCCCCCTTGTGGTAGGGTGTGTGTTTACCTGAGAGTAGAACAATCGGACGGTGAGGCCTGGAGGTAGGCTGAGGGCCGAGCGGGTGGAGGACCCCTGCGGATGAGTTTCCCCGTGACCGGGTCGTACGTGCGGATCTCGGGGGGCGGGGGCGGAGCTCTGGCCTGGACAGGGATTGGCTGAAAGACCGGCTGCTTGACGTAGCCGTGTGCATCTATAAACGCCGCTGGGCTATTACTCCTGTTGGGACAAGAGTCAGGTTATGGTAAACTGAACGTTTGTGGCGGAGGGCCGGCTGCCTGAGAATGTTCCACAGTATGGCATTAAGTTTATATATCTCCATGGAGAGAAGCAAAACATGCAGGTGATGCCACCAGGCCAAGTTACAGGTCAGATCTGAGAGGGAGCAGCCTCGTCACAATAAGAATGTATATTTTTCAAGAAATTTTATGTAACACTGAGAAAAATGTCAGGCAAAGAACTCATCTCAATGGAGACGAGCTGGTCATGAATCCTACAGCAGAAAAGGTACAGAGTGCGACTTTAAGAATATCTTATCTATCATCTAAGGAACAACATGAGTCAATGCCAAAACAGACCAGGCAACTTCAGACTCTTTGTATGTCATAATAAGTGTTGTTAAAGTGTAAATCCCTCTCATTAGAAGAGCCATTCACAGATGTTTATATGTATATGTTTATATGTTATATTCTATCTGAGGCTCATTACCGTGGCGTCCTGATGTAGTCTTCCTTCAGAGGATACAGTCGCTCGTCCACTCTCTCCCAGCGCTCCAAGCAGCTCCAGAGCCAGTCCGGGTTCACCACATGGAGCTGTTTACAGGCCTGTGCCTGACGGACTTTCTCTGTGCCTGGACACAAGCCACAAGAAGCAAAAATGAAATGAAACTTTAATATTTGACTTTCTCTGTAGATGAACCACAGCAGCACAGAACCACGAGTGAAGTCACAGTACATAACACCCCCACCTTCTTTAATGCTCCAGCTCTACCCACTGAGCCACAAAATAAAGTGATAACAGAAACAGACACACAAAAGTAAAATAGATCAATTGTTCCTGTCCAGGGATGACAGGTGGACATTAGTATTTTTGCTATAATCTGGCACCAAAGGTATATATAAAGTATATATAAAGTATATATAAAGTATATAAAGGTATACAAGGTCAATGCAGTGCACTGTCCCAAATAAAACCACACGTCTATTATTAAATTAGGTATTTTAAATAACTGTAAATGTTGTATGACAGTAATGCAATATCAATATTAATGTGATTTTAAAAAATACTTTTTGATACAATTTATTTATTGTTAAAACAAAAAATGTGCCAGAGTCAGTCAAAGTTTAATGTCAAGATCAGATCAAGGCAAACGTGACCTAATAAGTGGAGCAGGTGGATTAGCTCTTTGTTCAGCTCAAGTCGTTTTAAATGTGATATAGAAATAAACTTGAACTGTAGAATTGTACACACTTCCCGACTTGTACATTACATACTTTTATCTATACACTGTTGAAAAATAAAAAGAGTTTGTCTTTGGCGTTTCCATGGAGCCTGTGAGGCCTCTGACTCTGGTGGATCTTCTGAAGATGAACATAAGTGATTGGCACATCTTCCTCACAGCGGGGCAGAGCCTCAGCTGCACAAGTCGTTTTTTGAAGAGAGTTTGATTTTTTTGATGTTGTGATTGGATGAATCAAATATTTGAAGCAGGTTAGTAAACCCCTGTCAGATCTGAGCCTCCTGCTGAGAATGAAAACTCATTTTAATTTAATTATTGCAGAAAGTTACTGTTTTACCGTTCGACCAACTCCTGTGCAGTTGTATGTGGGTCAGTGAATCTGACCTCTTGACCAACAGTTACTGTTGTTGTGTTCTTGGGCAAAACACTCACCTCACCTCTAGTGTCTGTTTACACCGGTGTATGAGTGTGAATGAGTGAGTGTCTCCTTCATGTAAAGCGCTTTGAGCCATGACGCGACGTAAGTGTTTTATAAAAGTGACCAGTTAAGACAGCGGTTCTTAACCTTTGACCTCAGGGCCTCACATTTTATGGAAAGAAAAACTTGGGGCCCAGTCTTATATTAAATGCATTATATTGTTGATTTTGTGGCTCTTAGGAGGGCGTTCATGAGTCTGAGCCCCGGCCTCATGGTTCAGAATCACTGACTTAAACATTGGTGCACAAACTGTTGATGTTCACATAAACCTGTCGTACCTGCTCGTGCTGCTATGAGATGTGTCGTCTGGTTCGGATCCTGAGCTTTGAGGATAAGGCTCTTGCCGATGTTTGCCCCTAGTGCTTTAGCGTGGTAATATTCCCTCGTCCTCTCCATGGGGTAGTTGGTCGGGTACAGCCCGCTGAACACCACCGTCGTTCCCTCCAGCGTTTTTCCTTTCAGCTCTGGCACAATCCTCCGAATGTCCGGCATTTCTTGCACTTCCTTTTTCAGGTAGTGGTTGTAGCGTGCATAGTACTCCGCGTGGATCCTCTCTAGCACCTCCTCTAAATATATCAAGTGATCGTCCTGGTCGGTGTCCTCCTCCTCCTCCATGTTGTGGTCTAAAAGCTCCGCCCCCGTGGTCACACCTGATTGCTCGCTGTTTTGAGATTCTGTTTCTGGTTCTAGTTTATCGGAGCAGCCATTGTCTAAATTTGTGTCTGGAAGTTCCACATGCTCCGAGCTATTCCCAGCTTTAGTGTCACCTTCCTTCGAAACCTCTTCTTCTTCCTGTTTAGAATTCCCGTCTTTTGTCGCCGTGTTTTCACTCTCACTGTCTGTTTTGGGAGGTTTTTCTGATATGGAGTCACTGTCGCTGTCACTGGAAAGATCAAAGTCCAGATTATTCGTTTTGTGGTCAGGTGTGGATGAGTTGGCATTGGTGTTCTTAGAGTCCTCCGTGTTCCCAGTTCCATCTCTTACTTCTGTCTCTGCGTCTTTACCCTGAGCTGAAACGTCTCCTCCAGAGGCAGGTGGATGCGCTACTTCGTTTGTGGATTTTCCCTGAGTTGAACTTGTAGGCTCGTTCTTGCCGTGCTCCTTAGTTTTTCTGCTGACGCCGTTGTTTTGTTCATCTGTTGATCCCGAAGGCTCGCCGCTCTCGGTCAGACGGCTCAAAGCACTTCCTGTAAGAAACGAAAAAGACAAAGATTTATAATGATTCAAAGAGGCTGGACAAGTTCAAAACTCTAACTGTGAACTGATCCTGTTATTTTGATGATGTAATGAGTCGATGCTTCCGTTTAATGCAGCTCTGAGCTCTCTCCTCTCTCTCCTCATTGGTCCATCTCCTCACGCTCTTACATACAACATACAAACTGGATGTATGGATTTTAAAATATGTTTTTGACAGAAACCATCACAGAAACCTGTCCATTCTTTCAGTTCAATCAGTGAGACTTACACACTCCTGCTCTGATCAGCGGCTGAAAGTAATGTGAACTCTTTAAAGAACATGTGAGTGAACTCTTTAAAGAACATGTGAGTGTGAACCCTTTAAAGAACACGTGAGTGAAGCCTGGACACGCGGCTGGAGTCTGGAGTCATAAAGGAGCAGCGGCGGGATTAGAGTGGGCGGGGCCACAGAACCGAACCGGCCGTTATCAGGAGTCTGCCCTGATCAAACTCCACAAAAAGAACTGGGACTGATCGTTAAAAAAAAAGACTTGTTGGTGTTTGATGCTGGTCTTGCTTGTGTTTGATGCTGGTCTTGCTGGTGTTTGATGCTGGTCTTGTTGGTGTTTGATGCTGGTCTTGTTGGTGTTTGATGCTGGTCTTATTGGTGTTTGATGCTGGTCTTGTTGGTGTTTGATGCTGGTCTTGTTGGTGTTTGATGCTGGTCTTGTTGGTGTTTGATGCTGGTCTTGTTGATGTTTGATGCTGGTCTTGTTGGTGTTTGATGCTGGTCTTGTTGGTGTTTGATGCTGGTCTTGTTGGTGTTTGATGCTGGTCTTGTTGGTGTTTGATGCTGGTCTTGTTGGTGTTTGATGCTGGTCTTGTTGGTGTTTGATGCTGGTCTTGTTGGTGTTTGATGCTGGTCTTGTTGGTGTTTGATGCTGGTCTTGCTTGTGTTTGATGCTGGTCTTGTTGGTGTTTGATGCTGGTCTTGTTGGTGTTTGATGCTGGTCTTGTTGGTGTTTGATGCTGGTCTTGTTGGTGTTTGATGCTGGTCTTGCTTTGTTTGATGCTGGTCTTGCTGGTGTTTGATGCTGGTCTTGTTGGTGTTTGATGCTGGTCTTGTTGGTGTTTGATGCTGGTCTTGTTGGTGTTTGATGCTGGTCTTGTTGGTGTTTGATGCTGGTCTTGTTGGTGTTTGATGCTGGTCTTATTGGTGTTTGATGCTGGTCTTGTTGGTGTTTGATGCTGGTCTTGTTGGTGTTTGATGCTGGTCTTGTTGGTGTTTGATGCTGGTCTTGTTGGTGTTTGATGCTGGTCTTGCTTGTGTTTGATGCTGGTCTTGTTGGTGTTTGATGCTGGTCTTGTTGGTGTTTGATGCTGGTCTTGTTGGTGTTTGATGCTGGTCTTGTTGGTGTTTGATGCTGGTCTTGTTGGTGTTTGATGCTGGTCTGGTCATGGAGATCTCACGATGTCACATTTTTTGCCTAATTCATGAAGTTTATGATAATATTTAAAATATGAAACCTCCTCCTCAAGGGGAGAGAGAGAGAAATGGAGAGAGAAGAAAAGTAGAGAGAGAAAAGGAGAAACTGAAGCCAATGACAAAGAAAAAAACTGTTTTAATGAAATTCGAGACAACTGTTGTTGTGATTTTGGGCGTTACAAAAATAAAATGAATTGAATTGAAATTATGACATCACAGGTGTCCCCAAAATGTGTTTAATAAGAGTTTATTCAATGTATGATGACATGAAACAGAAACACACTTACGCACGTACACATGTACACACACAGACACACACACAGACACACACACCCCCACCCCGACACACACACAGACACACCCCCTCGCACACCCCCCCCCCACAGACACACACACAGACACACACTCGCACACACACCCCCACCCCGACACACACACAGACACACACCCTCGCACCCCCCCCCCCCACAGACACACACACAGACACACACACCCCCACACACTCGCACACACACACTCACACAGACACACACACTCGCACACACTCGCACACACACACTCACACAGACACACTCACACAGACACACACACAGAGCCTGAGTTCTCTGTTGCACCTTGTCGTTTCTCTGGTTTTACCTCATGTTAAAGACACATTTAACCTACAGTTTACATAAATATTCATGGTGGAAAAAAGGTTCATCTTGATCCCGACCTGACGGTCTGAGAAAATATTTTAAGAAAAGGCCCTGGATGAAACTCAGAGGTTTCATCCCTGACGTTTATAAAAACTGCTCAAATGTGAAGCTGTTTGTAAATGTTCCACAGTAACTGATTTTGTGTGTTGTGTAAATGTGTGTGTTTATAGTTGTACCTTTCTTGTGCGCCTGAGCCTCCCGTGAGCCAGGGGGCGCATTGATGTCCCCTGTGCCCTGAAAATATGTGTATTTCTTCACAGTGATGAGGTTTGGTGCAAACTTCCAGACGTCCTCACGGTCGTCGATGATACAAACCATCGAGTCTCCGCAGGGAAACAGGTTTCTGCAAAAAAGAAACCACCAGATCATTGAGCTGTGTTTAAAGAGACACGCGCCTCCCCCTGCTCCTGACGCGCCTCCCCATGCTCCTGACGTGCCTCCTCCTGCTCCTGACGCGCCTCCTCCTGCTCCGGACGCGCCTCCCCCTGCTCCGGACGCGCCTCCCCCTGCTCCGGACGCGCCTCCCCCTGCTCCGGACGCACCTCCCCCTGCTCTGGACGCACCTCCTCCTGCTCCTAGCACGCCTCCTCCTCATTTGATCAAATAGGCCACCTGTCCCATAATAACCTCCCAGGAAACATAATGAGGCAGTGATTCGAGGAGCAGTGAGGAGTTTCAGACGTGTTTCAGACGTGTTTCAGACGTGTTTCAGACGTGTTTCAGACGTGTTTCAGACGTGTTTCAGACGTGTTTCAGATGTGTTTCAGAGTTTGACTGTTTCAGAGCTGCACAGAAACATTCTCACCTAAGATTTCCCGTCTTGGAGAAAGGATCGATGCACTCGTCTCTGGACAGGATCCGATGAGAAAACAGCTTCTTTTCAGGATCCAGGAAACCTCCAAACACAAAGAGAAACATGAAACACATGACGTCAGCTTTTATTCTACAGAAACTTATGAAACGGAAATGTTTGATTCAGTTTGATTTAGTCACATGACACATTTACATGAGACTGAAGCAGCTTCATTTATGAAACACTGAACACTTCACATAATGAGACTAATCACATCTGTGCTGTTCTTTTACATTTGGTCAGAAGAAAAGTAGAATCAGCTGCTCCTTAAGAGAGAAGACCTGAAGTACTGAAGACATGGAGTACTGGGGACCTGGAGTACAGAAGACCTGGAGTACAGAAGACCTGGAGTACAGAAGACCTGGAGTACAGAAGACATGGAGTACAGAAGACCTGGAGTACAGGGGACCTGGAGTACTGGGGACCTGGAGTACAGAAGACCTGAAGTACAGAAGACCTGGAGTACTGGGGACCTGGAGTACAGAAGACCTGGAGTACAGAAGACCTGAAGTACAGAAGACCTGGAGTACAGAAGACCTGGAGTACAGAAGACCTGGAGTACAGGGGACCTGGAGTACTGGGGACCTGGAGTACAGGGGACCTGGAGTACAGAAGACCTGAAGTACAGGGGACCTGGAGTACTGGGGACCTGGAGTACTGGGGACCTGGAGTACAGGGGACCTGAAGTACAGAAGACCTGGAGTACTGGGGACCTGGAGTACAGAAGACCTGGAGTACAGAAGACCTGGAGTACAGGGGCCCTGGAGTACAGAAGACCTGGAGTACAGGGGACCTGGAGTACAGGGGACCTGGAGTACAGAAGACCTGGAGTACAGAAGACCTGGAGTACAGAAGACCTGGAGTACAGGGGACCTGGAGTACTGGGGACGCCTCACTCTTCTTGAGCCACTACAGAATAAAGTCAATATTTGGACAGTTGCCCTGAAACGAGTCGAGCTCCAGATGAAGCCGAGACGTAAAATCCAATTCAGAAAAACATTAAACATTTATCAGCTTCAACTGAGGCAGAAGAACCAGGACTGGACTGAGTGTGTGTGTGTACAGAGTGTGTGTGTGTACAGAGTGTGTGTGTGTACAGAGTGTGTGTGTGTACAGAGGGGGTGTGTGTGCAGAGTGTGTGTGTGTACAGAGGGTGTGTGTGTGTACAGAGTGTGTGTGTGTACAGAGTGTGTGTGTCTCTGTGTGTGTACAGAGTGTGTGTACAGAGTGTGTGTACAGAGTGTGTGTGCGTACAGAGTATGCGTGTGTATCTGTGTGTGTACACGTGTGTATGTGTGAGTGTATATGTGTTTATGTGTGTGTATGTGTATATGTGTGTGTATATACAAGTGTGTTTGGCCCCTTGTGCGTTTGCACATTTTTATTCTTGGTCTACAGTCCGTTTGACTTGAGCTGGTGAATCAGAGCAAGTCACATCCAGATTTACAAAAACAAAACAAACTGCCCCACAACAACACACAGGCAAACACCACCCCCTGGTGGACACACAGGGGAGGTGCAAGAAGAGCAGTGGTGCTTTTCCAATTAACCCCCAACAAGGCATTAAACAGTGTGAATAGAGTGTGAGAACAGAGTGTGTGAACAGAGTGTGAGAACAGAGTGTGAGAACAGAGTGTGAGAACAGTGTGTGAACAGAGTGTGAGAACAGAGTGTGAGAACAGAGTGTGAGAACAGAGTGTGAGAACAGAGTGTGTGAACAGAGTGTGAGAACAGAGTGTGTGAACAGAGTGTGAGAACAGAGTGTGAGAACAGAGTGTGAGAACAGTGTGTGAACAGAGTGTGAGAACAGAGTGTGAGAACAGAGTGTGAGAACAGAGTGTGTGAACAGTGTGAGAACAGAGTGTGAGAACAGTGTGTGAACAGAGTGTGAGAACAGAGTGTGAGAACAGTGTGAGAACAGAGTGTGAGAACAGAGTGTGAGAACAGAGTGTGAGAACAGAGTGTGAGAACAGAGTGTGTGAACAGAGTGTGAGAACAGAGTGTGTGAACAGAGTGTGTGAACAGTGTGAGAACAGAGTGTGACAACAGAGTGTGACAACAGAGTGTGACAACAGAGTGTGAATAGAGCATGAGAAAGTGTGTGAACAGTGTGTGAACAGTGAACAAAGTGTGTGAACAGAGTGTGAACAGTGTGTGTGAATGAGGCCTGTACATGCGATGGTGTGTATGTATGTGTGTATATGTCTACCTGTGTGCATGTGTACCTGTAATCGTGTGTGCGTGTGTGTACCTGTAATCGTGTGTGTGTGTACCTGTAATCGTGTGTGTGTGTACCTGTAATCGTGTGTGTGTGTACCTGTAATCGTGTGTGTGTGTACCTGTAATCGTGTGTGTGTGTGTACCTGTAATCGTGTGTGCGTGTGTACCTGTAATCGTGTGTGCGTGTGTACCTGTAATCGTGTGTGCATAGAGCCGACTCCCGAATGTGAAGACGTGGAGTTCGTAGAGTTTGGTGATTTTGTCCAAAAAGTCTTTACAGTGAGGACGCAGCCGCGTGTGGAGCATGGGCTCAGCTCGGCCCAACTGGAAGTGGAAAATGCCCTGAGACGACAGACGAGGTGTGTTTAGAGAACGAGCAAAACACACATTTTAACTTCATATTTATGTGTTATTGTTGTCACACTTATACGCCCTGACCACGCCACACACCTGACCACGCCACACACCTGACCACGCCACACACCTGACCACGCCACACACCTGACCACTCTACATGTCATCTGTGTCCACCTGAGTGCTGTTCTGTCATGTGGTTAAAGTCATACTTTGTTGTTCTGTCATATGGTTAAAGTCATACCTTGTTGTTGTTTTGTTGTGTCTTAAAGTCGTACCTTGTTGTTGTTTTGTTGTGTCTTAAAGTCGTACCTTGTTGTTGTTTTGTTGTGTCTTGTTGTTTGTTGTGTCTTAAAGTCGTACCTTGTTGTTGTTTTGTTGTGTGTTAAAGTCGTACCTTGTTGTTGTTTTGTTGTGTCTTAAAGTCGTACCTTGTTGTTGTTTTGTTGTGTCTTGTTGTTTGTTGTGTCTTAAAGTCGTACCTTGTTGTTGTTTTGTTGTGTGTTAAAGTCGTACCTTGTTGTTGTTTTGTTGTGTCTTAAAGTCGTACCTTGTTGTTGTTTTGTTGTGTCTTGTTGTTTGTTGTGTCTTAAAGTCGTACCTTGTTGTTGTTTTGTTGTGTGTTAAAGTCGTACCTTGTTGTTGCTTTGTTGTGTCTTGTTGTTCTGTTGTGTGTTAAAGTCGTACCTTGTTGTTTTGTTGTGTCTTGTTGTTCTGTTGTGTGTTAAAGTCGTACCTTGTTGTTCTGTTGTGTGTTAAAGTCGTACCTTGTTGTTGTTTTGTTGTGTGTTAAAGTCGTACCTTGTTGTTGTTTTGTTGTGTGTTAAAGTCGTACCTTGTTGTTGTTTTGTTGTGTGTTAAAGTCGTACCTTGTTGTTGTTTTGTTGTGTGTTAAAGTCGTACCTTGTTGTTGTTTTGTTGTGTGTTAAAGTCGTACCTTGTTGTTGTTTTGTTGTGTCTTGTTGTTCTGTTGTGTGTTAAAGTCGTACCTTGTTGTTGTTTTGTTGTGTGTTAAAGTCGTACCTTGTTGTTGTTTTGTTGTGTGTTAAAGTCGTACCTTGTTGTTGTTTTGTTGTGTGTTAAAGTCGTACCTTGTTGTTGTTTTGTTGTGTTTTGTTGTGTGTTAAAGTCGTACCTTGTTGTTGTTTTGTTGTGTTTTGTTGTGTGTTAAAGTCGTACCTTGTTGTGTTGTTGTGTCTTGTTGTTTTGTTGTTTTGTTGTGTGTTAAAGTCGTACCTTGTTGTTGTGTTGTTGTGTCTTGTTGTTTTGTTGTGTTTTGATGTGTGTTAAAGTCGTACCTTGTTGTGTTGTTGTGTCTTGTTGTTTTGTTGTTTTGTTGTGTGTTAAAGTCGTACCTTGTTGTTGTGTTGTTGTGTCTTGTTGTTTTGTTGTGTTTTGTTGTGTGTTAAAGTCGTACCTTGTTGTGTTGTTGTGTCTTGTTGTTTTGTTGTGTGTTAAAGTCGTACCTTGTTGTTGTGTTGTGTCTTGTTGTTTTGTTGTGTTTTGTTGTGTGTTAAAGTCGTACCTTGTTGTGTTGTTGTGTCTTGTTGTTTTGTTGTGTGTTAAAGTCGTACCTTGTTGTTGTGTTGTTGTGTCTTGTTGTTTTGTTGTGTTTTGTTGTGTGTTAAAGTCGTACCTTGTTGTGTTGTTGTGTCTTGTTGTTTTGTTGTGTGTTAAAGTCGTACCTTGTTGTTGTGTCTTGTTGTTTTGTTGTTTTGTTGTGTTTTGTTGTGTGTTAAAGTCGTACCTTGCTGGACGTCCTGTGGCAGTGCTGTTCTGTCGTGTGGATTAGCGTCTGGTCCAAATCCACCATCAGGACCAGTTTCTTGTTTCGGTGCAGTCTCTGCTGATCTTCTCTACCGAGCTGCTCTGCTTGCTGTTGGGGGTCAAAGGTTAAAATGAACACACACCTCACTGAACACACACCACACTGAACACACACCTCACTGAACACACACCACACTGAACACACACCACACTGAACACACACCACACTGAACACACACCTCACTGAACACACACCACACTGAACACACACCACACTGAACACACACCACACTGTCCACACAGATGGACTCACCTCAGAGCTGACCATCAGCTCCGGGACGCTGTGGACCATGGAGACGGTTGCCGTGGAGATGGGAGCCTGCTGTTTCCCGTTTGCGCTTTGTAACCTGGAAAAGAGGCCAAATGATATTTACAAAAAAATAATTTATATATTTTACTTTTTACTTTTAAAATATATTTAAATAAATGTATCTGTGTATCGTCCGCAAATACTACACCTGTGGTCACAGATTCAACAGCAGAGATAAAGCTAACGGCTAAAGCTAATGGCTAAAGTTAACAGCTACAAACATGCACTCTGCAGACACACACACACACTCTGCAGACGCATACACACACTCTGCAGACACACACACACACACTCTGCAGACACATACACACACTCTGCAGACACACACACACACACTCTGCAGACACACACACACACTCTGCAGACACACACACACACACACTCTGCAGACACACACACACACTCTGCAGACGCATACACACACTCTGCAGACGCATACACACACTCTGCAGACGCACACACACACTCTGCAGACACACACACACACTCATACACACACTCTGCAGACGCACACACACACAGGCTCTGCAGACACACACACACTCTGCAGACACACACTCTGCAGACGCACACACACACAGGCTCTGCAGACACACACACTCTGCAGACACACACACACACTCTGCAGACACACACACTCTGCAGACACACACACTCTGCAGACACACACACTCTGCAGACACACACACACACACACACACTGTGTGATCTACATTCGTCCTGAGGTTTACAGATATTAAACCATTTAATCCGTTTATATAATGACATAAACTGAACAAGGCGACGCAGACGTGATGAATCAGTTTATGTTCCACACAAAGAGCTGCTGTGGGGTCAAAGTGCATAAAAAACATTTTAAAATTAAAATAAACCTGTGGATTTAGTTTCTTACAGTTTGCTGCCATCTAGTGGTAAGGATGGTGACATACAGCGTCTCATAAAGAGGAAGGTTTTATTTTTATATTTTTATTAACTCACTGTGTCAGGTCCTGGCCACACTCGGCGCACAGTCCTTTCATCACAATGGGGTGACTGCACTCCTCCATTCTGACGATCACACCGCTGGAGAAAACACAATAGCATTATATTATTATATGTTAATGAGGTCAGGATCAGACATTTGTTAAAACTGTTAAACAATAATAATCATCAGTCCAAGAGCCAATCAGGACACAGAACACAATGGTCTACAGTCCAACAGCCAATCAGGACGCACGACACAATGGTCTACAGTCCAACAGCCAATCAGGACGCACGACACAATGGTCTACAGTCCAACAGCCAATCAGGAGGCACGACACAATGGTCTACAGTCCAACAGCCAATCAGGACGCAGAACACAATGGTCTACAGTCCAACAGCCAATCAGGACGCACGACACAATGGTTTACAGTCCAACAGCCAATCAGGACGCAGAACACAATGGTCTACAGTCCAACAGCCAATCAGGACGCAGAACACAATGGTCTACAGTCCAACAGCCAATCAGGACGCACAACACTGCACGTTCATACACTGTAAAAAAAAAGCATACATAATTGTACTAAAAAAAATCTGCGAAACAGCGAGACCATGAAAGGTGAACCACGATATAGCGACAGACAAATGTAATCTATAATTAAACAGTTTTCATGCTAACGTCACAGACGTCGTGTGTCTGATTTATTGGATCAGTTTGGGTCAGATTTACACAAACGAGAAACAACGGTCACTTTAAATAAACAAAAACATCAACAGACAAGGACAAACTCGCTCCAGATGCTCAACCACTGACCAGTCCACTGACCACAGTCCACTGACCACAGTCCACTGACCACTGACCACTCTCCACTGACCGCAGTCCACTGACCACTCTCCACTGACCACAGTCCACTCATGTGTCCAGTGGAGCCTCTTCAGTCACATTTAAACTCTTCTTCTCAAGTCTCAATGTGGAACATTCAGAAGAAATAAAGTTTATTTTGAAGTTTCTTTATTGTTCTGTTTCACGCCATTTTATTTTGAAGGCGCAGTGTTTGTTTTATTTTGAAAGCATAGTGTTGTGTTTGTTTTATTGTGAAGGAGCAGTGTTGTGTTTGTTTTATTGTGAAGGAGCAGTGTTGTGTTTGTTTTATTGTGAAGGAGCAGTGTTGTTTGTTTTATTGTGAAGGAGCAGTGTTGTTTGTTTTATTGTGAAGGAGCAGTGTTGTTTGTTTTATTGTGAAGGAGCAGTGTTGTGTTTGTTTTATTGTGAAGGAGCAGTGTTGTGTTTGTTTTATTGTGAAGGAGCAGTGTTGTGTTTGTTTTATTGTGAAGGAGCAGTGTTGTGTTTGTTTTATTGTGAAGGAGCAGTGTTGTGTTTGTTTTATTGTGAAGGAGCAGTATTGTGTTTGTTTTATTGTGAAGGAGCAGTGTTGTGTTTGTTTTATTGTGAAGGAGCAGTGTTGTGTTTGTTTTATTGTGAAGGAGCAGTGTTGTGTTTGTTCTGACTTGACAGTTGTAGCTCCTGATGCTAGCTCACATGCTAACGCTCACATGCTAACTGTTAGCTCCTCAGTGAAACACACACACACCGGGATCCGGCTCTTACCCTGGAGGAACGACCTGTCCGGGCTGACAGCACAGCTCCCGCACCACCCCCGCGCGGTCCGCCTTCAGCTTCTTCTCCTGAAGCCTGATGCCCTCCCCCGCGGCCGCGCGCTCCGCGGGCACGGCCAGAGCCAGCACCGAGTCCACGTTTATGAGAGAGCCGGCTCTCACTTTAAACTCCAGGAGCCGCAGAGGGCCGGCTCCGCTCGGTACACGGACCTGATGCACGTGCACCTCCTCGTCCTCCGCAGCGCCTCCGCCTGAGTCTGCGGGAGGAGCGTCCATCTGGAGCTGCACAAACACCCTGCGCCTCAGCCGCTCCGTGGGTCCCGCTCCGTGAGTCCCGGTGGGTCCCGGTGAGTCCCGGCGAGTCCCGGTGGATCTGTGACGGTCCACAGCGTCAGACCAGACTCCGGGGCATGACTCGAGTCAGATCTACACAGATGTTTGTTGAGCTTCAGGTCTCTGATCTGCGCCTGTTTCGCTCTTCCCGCCCGTAAACAGGAAACAGAGCCTCTGCGTCACTGCGTCACCCCACAGCTTCCGGTTACGACAACAGCGCGGGCCGGGTCCCAGTTCGACAAATGCACACCCCCAAGCACCGTTCAAAGTATCGTTCGAAGTATCGTTCGAAGTACCTCCATCTTGCCGAAATAGGACAGGCCAACGCCACAGAGCGTACGTCAACCTCTGTCTGTGCCTTACGTTACGGCTTATGTTACGTCGCCTGCTGACCTCTCTGAATGACCTCTCTGAATGACCTCTCTGAATGACCTCTCTGAATGACCCCTCCACCCCAGTCCCACCTCAAAACCTTTTTTAAATACTCCTATTCTGTTTTCTGTTCATATAATTGTATTAATGTTTTCATTGTGTTTATTTTCTGTAAAGTGACCTTGGAGGTTAGAAAGACATGTTTAAATAATAATAATAATAATTATATATATATATATATATATATATATATATATATATATATATATATATATATATATATATATATATAAAATTGTTTTTGTTTTTGTTTTTTTTTTCATTGCAAACTACACATAGGTATGGAAGCCCGTTTCCGCCATGAAAAAAAAAAATAAAAGCCCCACAGAAAGTCGAAATTACGAGTTTTAAACTCGAAATTACGAGTTTTAAACTCGAAATTACGAGTTTTAAACTCGTAATTATGAGTTTAAAACTCGTAATTATGAGTTTTAAAACTACTAATTATGAGTTTAAAACTCGTAATTAGAACTTTTAAAGTCTTAATTGAGCTTGTAGCACACTGCAACTGAGTGTACAGAGCAGAGGAGACAGGAGGAGGACTGTTATGTTTATCACCTACATACTTTTAAAAAATGAATAAATTAAGCTCCAGTAAAGTTTCTGGCGTCTTGAACAAATCAGTGGGCCCTGAGTGCTGTTCTGACCACTCATGAGCTGTGCTCTGTGTCTGTGAGCGCTCGTTTTCCTGGTCTGAGCAGAGTGCCAGCTGGTCACAACCCCGCTGGTTTATTGAGGAAATTATTAAAATACCAAAATCATTTAATCAAAATTGATAAGGTTCACTTTTTGTAAATGTTACATTCCCAAAATTACGAGTTATAAACTCATAATTCATACTTTTAAAAGTCCTAATTACGAGTTTTAAACTCATAATTAGTAGTTTTAAAACTCATAATTACGAGTTTTAAACTCATAATTAGTAGTTTTAAAAGTCGAAATTACGAGTTTTAAACTCGTAATTACGAGTTTTAAACTCATAATTACGAGTTTTAAACTCATAATTACGAGTTTTAAACTCATAATTACGAGTTTAAAACTCGTAATTTCGACTTTCTGTGGGGCTTTTATTTTTTTTTTCATGGCGGAAACGGGCTTCCATACATAGGAGACAAACGACATATACCGGACAGACGAGCCGCACTAGTAATAATACTAATTAGTACTAATTCGGGTTTTTATTATAATTGAATGTTTAGAAACAATTAAGACATTGGCTTTGCTTCCGTTAATTATTAAATATATCAGTATTTTGTTAATTGATAAAATCTGATTGTGTCGAGAGAAAAATATTAATATAATATATAATATATAATAATAAATAATGAATATTATTAAACATCGGCCGTAACCGGAAGTGAAGGGGCTTTAAAGGCGCTCGCTCCTCTTTTATCATCTCTGTTTCCGGTGTCAGCGGAAGTCACAAACATCTCTGTTAGACATCAACAGAAACATCAACTTAGACTTAGACCTACAGACTAAAGAATGTCACGAGAGACCTTCACTCTGGTAAACAAAAAAACACCTGACATTTATCTATTTATTTATATATTTAAACGGAGCCTGGCGTTAGTAAAGCGAAGGAGCAGAACGTAAACGTCCCATCGGTTTATCATGTTATCAAGTTAAACAGCAGCAGCAGAGGCTCGACTCTCATTCTGTTTTTATTCTGGTTTTGCTCTGGTTCTGTTCTGATTATGTTTTTGTTCTGATTCTGTTCTAGTTCTGTTTTTGTTCTGATTTTGTTCTTTTTTCTGTTTTTTGTTCAGTTTTTTTTAGTTCTGTATTTGTTCTGTTTTTGTTTGTGCTGAAACATAAAGCTGTGTTGACTTTCATGTGAAGCACTTTGATCTTTTAAATGTGTTTTAGAAATCAACTTTAATGTAAACGAATTGAATTGTGTTTCTATTCAGTGTTTTTATTCAGTGTTTCTTCAGTCTCATTGAGCAATGGGGTTAAAGTTGCACAATGTAACTTTTCTTGTGACTAGTGTAGTATCTCATGACTCCATAAAGATTGTTTTGTCTTGAGTGTTCCACAGTGTGGCTTTAAACTTCTCTATCGTCGTAGAGACCCATCTGTGGAGAGGTGTCCCGCACTAAGTTAGTGTTTAGTGGTAGTAGTTTACACCTGTAAATGAATAAATACGAACTCGATACTGCGGAAAATAAAATATAAAATAATAGCATCTCCTTGGAGACAAGCAGGTGGCCTCCTTCCCATAATGCACTTTTGACGTGGCCTACTAAAGTGAAAAGAGTGTTTCGTGTTGTTTTTTGGGCAGGTGCAGTTGTGTTTCGAGTGTTTCATGTTATTGGGCAGGTACACTTGGGTTTTGGTGGTTACTTGGTCCCAAAGCGTTGATGCAGTGAACGGGCCGGCCCCTGACACGTTTATCTAAAGCTCATTTATTTGAGGGGAGACGCAGTGAGACACGCTGTCCCTCTGCAGCTCAAACAAAAACATCAGAGCTGCCCCTTTGGCCTTGATCCACACACAGCCTCCTGCCTGTAAGGTCCAGGTTTTTGAGCTTGTTTCTGCGGAAGTCTCCACAAATCTGTAACCAGGCAAAATAACATCTCCATGGAGATGAGCCAGTGGAGTGCCCTCCACCAGAAAAGTCCCATACTGCACCTTTAAACGTGGTTTCTCTCTGGTTCTTTCAGCTGCGTCAGTGTCTACATCACACAAGATCATCCTACAGAGGTTCTTGTCCTTTCTTGTCCCTTAACACAGTCCGGAGCTTCAGTTCATTAAGGTAAAACTCAGAAGACCTCACACAGCCCGTGTTTCAGTGTGTGTTTCAGTGTGTGTTTCAGTGTGTGTTTCAGTGTGTGCTCTGAGCACACATTGCACACTGAAACACGAGGCTGTGTGTGCTCTGTTCTCAGAGCAATGTGACTATTTAGACAAACATTTAATTATCCTTAATAAAGCATGAACAAAGACTTCATTCATAATGAACACAGTGTATTAAGAGTGAATCTGGCTTAGTGTTTATGTAACACGTGCTAGCATGTACTAGAGGGTTAGCATGTAGTGATGCGTTTAAAAGGGTAGATTTTTATATTTATAAATGTTTCATGTGTTTCTGGTGCAATTCAAGTGTTTAGTTTATAATTCATAGGTTCTGTAAATTAATAAAATCATGGACTTTTTTTTGAGATGTTATTTTCCATAAAGCTCAACTGCAGTGACCACTGTCCTCAGTGACCTCCACTGTCTTCAGTGACCTCCACCGTCCTCAGTGACCTTCCCCGCCGTGAAGCTTCTTGCTGGACGTTGAGTTTTGGTCAACATTCGGAGTGTCCACATACATCTGAGCTTGTATCATCTGACCTCTGTGTTCCACGTGACTGTGTCTTTGTTTCAGGCAGAGTAAAAGCAGAGGCTCTTTATGGAGGGCCGCGGTGGGCGTGTCTGTGGTGGGCGTGGCCGTGGGGGTCCCGGCGGCGGTGGGGCTGCAGTACGTCATGTCAGGACCCAGAGACCGAAGGAAGATGAGGATTGTGGTGGAAGGCTTTGGGCGCTTCTGCAGGTTCGTGTTTGGATCATGAAGAGTTAATAGTTTAAGAGGCAGGAATTTTAAGACGATTGATCAAATCCCCTGGTCAGAAACATGCAATGGCAAGGCAAGTTTATTTGCACAGCACAATTTGTACACAAAGTAATTCAAAGTGCTTTACAGAATAAGAAGGACGTTAAAAAATCACACAAATCAAAACATAAATATCCATCCATCCATTTTCTTCCGCTTATCCGGGGCCGGGTCGCGGGGGCAGCAGTCTAAGCAGGGACTCCCAGACTTCCCTCACCCCGGACACGTCCTCCAGCTCCTCCGGTGGGACCCCAAGGCGTTCCCAGGCCAGAGAGACATAGTCCCTCCAGCGTGTCCTGGGTCTACCCCGGGGCCTCCTCCCGGTGGGACATGCCCAGAACACCTCCCTAGGGAGGCGTCCAGGAGGCATCCTGAGCAGATGCCCGAGCCACCTCAGCTGGTTCCTCTCAACGTGTAGGAGCAGCGGCTCTACTCCGAGCTCCTCCCGTGTGACCGAGCTCCTCACCCTATCCCTAAGGGTGCGCCCGGCCACTCTGCGGAGGAAGCCCATTTCAGCCGCTTGTATCCGCGATCTTGTCCTTTCGGTCATTACCCAAAGCTCATGACCATAGGTGAGGGTAGGAACGTAGATTGACCGGTAAATCGAGAGCTTCGCCTTCCGGCTCAGCTCCTTCTTTACCACAACGGACCGATACAGCGACCGCATCACTGCAGACGCTGCACCGATCCGCCTGTCAATCTCCCGCTCCATCCTTCCCTCACTCGTGAACAAGACCCCGAGATACTTGAACTCCTCCACTTGGGGCAGAGACTCACCACCCGGAGAGAGCAAACCACCTTTTTCCGGTAGAGAACCATGGCCTCGGATTTGGAGGAGCTGATTCTCATCCCAGCCGCTTCACACTCGGCTGCAAACCGCCCCAGTGCCTGCTGCAGGTCCTGGCTCGAAGAAGCATCAGGACAACATCATCTGCAAACAGCAGAGATGAAATCCTGTGGTTCCCAAACCAGGCCCCCTCCGGCCCCTGGCTGCGCCTAGAAATTCTGTCCATAAATATAATGAACAGAACCGGTGACAAAGGGCAGCCCTGGCGGAGTCCAACATGCACCGGGAACAGGTCTGACTTACTGCCGGCAATGAACACAGCTCCTGCTCCGGTCATACAGGGACCGGACAGCCCTTA
This sequence comes from Periophthalmus magnuspinnatus, assembly GCF_009829125.3. Taxonomy (NCBI): domain Eukaryota; kingdom Metazoa; phylum Chordata; class Actinopteri; order Gobiiformes; family Gobiidae; genus Periophthalmus; species Periophthalmus magnuspinnatus. Next base: position 80,163 of record NC_047136.2, on the reverse strand, counting down.
GCAAAGAGCCCCGGACCCCATACTCCCAGAGCACCCCCCAAAGGACACCACGAGGGACACGGTCGAATGCCTTCTCCAGATCCACAAAACACATGTGGACTGGTTGGGCAAACTCCCATGAGCCCTCGAGGACCCGATGGAGAGTATAGAGCTGGTCCAGTGTTCCACGACCAGGACGAAAACCACACTGCTCCTCCTGAATCCGAGGTTCGACTATCGGTCGGATTCTCCTCTCCAGTACCCTGGAATAGACCTTACTGGGAAGGCTGAGGAGTGTGATTCCCCTGTAATTGGAACACACCCTCCGGTCCCCCTTCTTATACAGAGGGACCACCACCCCGGTCTGCCATTCCACAGGTACTGTCCCCGACCGCCACGCGATGTTGCAGAAACATAAATAATCACAGATAATCATCATAAAATTACCATTAAAAGAGAAGAATAAAACCCTTTCAGTCACAGCCGCTAAACAGAACTGTTTTGACCCTGGATTTAAATATTGTCAAAGTGGAGTCCTGTCTCACATCTTGAAGAATGTTTCAGGTTTTAGCTGCATAAAACTGAAACGCTGATTCCCCATGTTTAGCCCTGACTTTGGGACCAGCAGGAGGCCGGTCCCTGAAGTCCTCAGAGTGTGAGATGGTCCATGTGGCTCTAACATGTGGGAGATGTTCTTTGGGGCTGGTCCATGGAGAGACTTGTTCACAGGCAGAGCTGCTTTAAAGTCTATTCTCTGAGCCACAGGAGCCAGAGACCTGAGCACAGGACACATGTGTGAAATAAGCAATACTTGTACACAGAGTCTGTGCAACTGACATTTCCAGGCAGAGACTGAATGTTTACGCCTGTACAATGAGTTTTTATACACATACTATAGTGGGAGGCAACCATGGTTTAGACTTAGTGCCTCTTCGTTGGTGCACAGGCGAGGCAGGCCTCTTGGCACGTTGCACAGTCTTATCAGACTGTGACGAGCATCCTTGTTGTCTCTTGCTCCGATTGCTGACACATATTTTGCTTAACCAGGGTGATGAGTCATGAGTCAGTACATGCCTATCAATAAGTCATTGCCCTGCTTAGTTATGTGATTAGATCTATTGATAGATGTAGAATATGTTGTACATGTCCTGAACATATATCTGCGTCACACAGCTGTAATCAAGTCCTCGTCTTCACATGAGACTGGTACAATAATGAACTATAGCAATACAATAATAAACTATGGCAGTGGTTATACAGAATAGCTGAGCACAGTTATTTATCCTAACATTACCTCTAGATTTCTCGCCTGATTTGAAGGTTTTAGAGAGAGAGACTGGAGGTGACGCTGACACTTTCTCTATGTTTCTGTGACTTGAGTCTTGTCTGATTTTATCTGGACAAAGTTGTTTTTCCTCCACACACTGATCTGTTGATGCAGTGAATCCACTGGTCCATATTCACCTGCTGCAGTGAGACATAGATCTGACTCGTCTGCAGAGTTGTGTGTGACACATTATTGTTGTGTATTAACTGTCCTAACAGCAGCATGTAGAGACTGAACAACAGGGGTCCCAGGACTGACCCCTGGGGCACCCCACAGGTCAGGGACATTAGCTGAGTCATATTTTACAATTTCAACAAAGTACTCCCTGTTTTCTAGATAGGACTTGAACCAGTTTGGCGCCACACCACAGATGCCCTCCCAGTCCTCTAGTCTCTGTAAGAGGATCCCATGATCCACAGAGTCAAAGGAAACACTCAGATCAAACAGGATCAACACTGAGACTGTGCATCAGTGTCAGGCGGACGTCATTTGTCCTTGATCAGAGCATCTCAGTCTGTGGTGGGTCTAAAACCTGAAAACATCAAAGGAGTTGTTCATTTGGAGAAAGTTAATAAACTGTTGGTAAACAACTTTTTGAGGACTTTGCCTGAAAACGGCAGATTTGAGATCGGTCGATAATTGTTCAATATTGTGGCATGAAGACTGCTCTTCTTTAGGAGAGGCTTGATAACCGCAGTTTTCAAAGCTCTTGGGAATGTTCCAGATTGAAGTGACATATTAACTATACAAACGAGTGGTGACAACAAACTGTTGAGCACAGACTTTATAAATTTAGTGGGTAACACATGGAGGTGTAGATGAACTCAGACTGGAGACGATCTCTGGGACAGTTTTGTCAGTTACAGGTGCAGAGTGAGTCAGCTCTAAGTGTCTCGGTGGTGCTGGGTTGATATTTGTGTTGTGGAATTGATGGCATTTTTAATGCCCTGAACCTTGTCATTAAAGAAGAAAAAAGTGGTTAGATTGTTGGTCCCAACCCGAAGGTCGGAGGAGCGAGTCCCGCTCGGACCAAGTTCTGTCGTTGTGTCCTTAGGCAAGACACTTCACCCACATTGCGTAGTATGAAAGTGGTGTGTGCTCGGTGATAGGTGGTGGTCAGAGGGGCCGATGGCGCAGATTGGCAGCCTCGCTTCCGTCAGTCTGCCCCAGGGCAGCTGTGGCTACAATAGTAGTTTACCATCACCAAGTGTGGAAATGAATGAATAATGACTCTAGTGTAGAGCTTTGAGAGGCTTTGACAAGCCTGTAAAGCACATTACAAGTGTAAGCCATTATTATTATTATTATTAAGAAAACTCCAAACTCATTGCACTTAGATGTGGAAATTAGTTCTAATGGCAGCGGAGCTGGAGGTTTGTTAATCTGTTTACTGCTGAAAACAGGACATGAGAGTTGTTCCTGCAACTTCCAATAATGTCAGAAAAATCCCTCTCCCTTGTTCTACATAAGCTGTGGTTGTAAATGTGCATCTTTTCTCTGTAAATCTCATAATGAACCTGGAGTTTTGACTTGCTCCATTCCCGCTCGGCCCTCCTCCCTTTTCTGTGGCCTGATGGACTGCACACGTCACCAGAGAAATTCCGCCGAATCCTACGAGTATCAACGATTAAGAAAATAAAACTGGAGAAGGAAGTGTGTGCGTCACAGTGGGCGTGTACCGGTGGACATTAAACGAGGGCGGATCGAAAAAATTGTGTCTTGAAAATAGCGGATTAAAGATTAAACTCAAACATGAATCACTTCAAATACAACTTCAGAGGCTCAGTGAGAAAAAGCGACGAGAACATGGAGAAACATCTTAAATAAATAAACACTGAAAAACTGTGACGTGTGTGTGTTTCGTGCGTTTCAGATTGCTCTCTGTTCTCCTGTGTGTTTCAGATCTCTCTCTGTTCTCGTGTGTTTCAGATCTGTCTGTTCTCGTGTGTTTCAGATCTGTCTGTTCTCGTGTGTTTCAGATCTCTGTTCTCATGTGTTTCAGATCTCTGTTCTCGTGTGTTTCAGATCTCTGTTCTCGTGTGTTTCAGATCTCTGTTCTCGTGTGTTTCAGATCTCTGTTCTCATGTGTTTCAGATCTCTGTTCTCGTGTGTTTCAGATCTCTGTTCTCGTGTGTTTCAGATCTCTGTTCTCGTGTGTTTCAGATCTCTGTTCTCGTGTGTTTCAGATCTCTGTTCTCGTGTGTTTCAGATCTCTGTTCTCGTGTGTTTCAGATCTCTGTTCTCATGTGTTTCAGATCTCTGTTCTCGTGTTTCAGATCTCTGTTCTCGTGTGTTTCAGATCTGTCTGTTCTCGTGTGTTTCAGATCTCTGTTCTCGTGTGTTTCAGATCTCTGTTCTTGTGTTTCAGATCTCTGTTCTCGTGTTTCAGATCTCTGTTCTCGTGTGTTTCAGATCTCTGTTCTCGTGTGTTTCAGATCTGTCTGTTCTCGTGTGTTTCAGATCTCTGTTCTCATGTGTTTCAGATCTCTGTTCTCGTGTGTTTCAGATCTCTGTTCTCGTGTGTTTCAGATCTCTGTTCTCGTGTGTTTCAGATCTCTGTTCTCGTGTGTTTCAGATCTCTGTTCTCGTGTGTTTCAGATCTCTGTTCTCGTGTGTTTCAGATCTCTGTTCTCGTGTGTTTCAGATCTCTGTTCTCGTGTGTTTCAGATCTCTGTTCTCGTGTGTTTCAGATCTCTGTTCTCATGTGTTTCAGATCTCTGTTCTCGTGTTTCAGATCTCTGTTCTCGTGTGTTTCAGATCTGTCTGTTCTCGTGTGTTTCAGATCTCTGTTCTCGTGTGTTTCAGATCTCTGTTCTTGTGTTTCAGATCTCTGTTCTCGTGTTTCAGATCTCTGTTCTCGTGTGTTTCAGATCTGTCTGTTCTCGTGTGTTTCAGATCTCTGTTCTCGTGTGTTTCAGATCTCTCTCTGTTGGGATGTGTCTGTCTGTGGATTATTGGTGGACCTCTCATGTCGTTCTTCGAGGCGTAGACGAGGTCAGTGTCTTCTACATCAGATCATTTTACTGGTTTATTCAAGTTTATTTCTATATCACATTAAAAAGACTTGAGTTGAACACGGAGCTTCACATAAAACTCAACACGAAACAAATGTACAGATACACAGGAACAGAACCTGTGTGTTCCGTAGTCTGTCACCTCAGGGTGGAGTATAGGACTGAAGTAACTCCCTCAGATAAAGAGGAAGGCGGGGAGGAGGAGAGGGTCCAGACTGGACGCACAGAGACTGGATCCACAGAGTGCACACATTTAAACACAATCAGTAACATTTTGAATAGACCTGACATGAAACAGGGGCCCGAGCTGCACAGGCCTGATGTGTCTGGTCTCAAGCTGCAGTGTTCTGGACATTCAGGGTTTTGGACATTCAGGGTTTTGGACATTCAGGGTTTTGGACATTCAGTCAGCACTGCAGGGAGCCCTGATCCAGTCCCACAGACAAACTGTTATAATAATCCAGATTCCGCGTTACAAATGTGTGTCAGTTTTTTTAAAATCCACCTGTGAAAGATCAGACTTTAGAGAGACTCAAGTGTCAGTCGATCTCTAATACGAGTTGGGATGTTTTTCTGAGTATTATTCAAAACATTTTTCCCTTTGTGTTGCTCATCTCACCTGCCAGAACAGCCCATTTTACCTGTCCAAGATGTCGGCGTGCCACCAGAGGGCAGCGGAGCGCATGGTGGACGGCGCCATAAAGAACGGCGGCATTTACATCAAACTGGGCCAAGGCCTGTGCTCGTTCAATCATCTGCTCCCCCCCGAGTACATCCGCACTCTGCAGGTTCTGGAAGACAAAGCTCTCAACAGGAAGTACAAAGAGGTGAGCAGAATGAACGATCCCAGAGCAGAACGAGCGAACGATCCCAGAGCCGATGGAACTACATACACGGGACACATCAGAGCAGTTACAGACATATGTGCTATTGTAAAAAGAGCAGATGGAACTACGACCATCTCCAAAACAAAACACTCAGAGGTTTGTGTTATTACCAGGTGGATGCGCTGTTCCAGGAAGACTTTGACAGAACTCCACTACAGCTGTTTAAGATGTTTGATTATGAGCCCATCGCTGCTGCCAGTCTGGCCCAGGTCCACAGGGCACAGCTTTATGATGGCACACCTGTTGCTGTCAAGGTGAGTGTTTTGGTCTGTCAGAATATCCAGGTTAAGGCTATAAACTAAATATTTCCCATGGGAAGTGAGTGTGGCTCACTATTAGACTTGGAGTGAGTGATGGACGGCTGTGTCAGTCTCACCTGGAGGTGTGCAGTGAATCTGGATCAAAAAGAAGTAACCGTCAAAGCTGAAATGCACAACTGTTGAAAATCAGGTCCATCATCCTTAAAGGCCCATATCACACTATTCTCAGATCTAATGTTGTTTCCTCAATACAAACAGACCTGGAGTTGTGTTTAGTTTCATTCACGCATGATTAACACACAAACCTGCAGATTTAGGCTGAGTTCTTCTCTCAAACTGAAAACACTCTGTTCCACCTTGTGATGTCATTGGTAATACAGGAAGTGCTCCACTGTGTTTTTAAACTCCACACACCTTCAATAGAATCATTTGGATGATTTCAGTCCTGGAATTGCCAATTTTATTTATCTTTATCTTTATTTATCTTTCACTTTATACAGTGGGATCCAATGAGAGCACTTGGGCTCTCGTTTTCATGGGCTCCCTGTTTAAAATATAATACAACTAAAAAAAACAATCAAAACAAATAAGTGCATATAAAACATTAAAAACAGGTGCAGGTGTGTGTATAAATGTTATCACATTATTAAATTGCCATTGTGTCACCAACTTATCCAGTTTTACTTTTCCTTGAAATGTTTTCCAATCTCTACTGAACTAAAGGTAAAAGGAGCTCTTAACGTGAAAACTACCATTTCATGGAGCAGAGCATTTTGATCTTTGTAGATGTAACAGACTAACAATAAAGTGTGACTCAAACATGTGAATGAAACAAAACACAAGTCCAGGTCTGTTTTTGAGGAGGAAACAGCATTGGTTTAAAGCTCACAAGAGTTCATTTTGTGTAATATAAGACCTTTAACTCGAGGGTTCAAAAACAGTTGTTTTAAAATGTTGGTAAATTTGTCTTGGATGTTTGGGAAATAATACGTTTTGACAGTGATAACAGTACACGTCCTCACTCTGTTTTGTGAGGCAGTAAAATCTTTGTCCTGGTTTATTTCCTCACAGGTCCAGTACATTTGTCCCGTTGTTTCCTCACAGGTCCAGTACATTTGTCCCGTTGTTTCCTCACAGGTCCAGTACATCGACCTCAGGGACCGTTTTGACGGCGACATCCGAACGCTGGAGATCCTTTTGGACATAGTGGAGTTCATGCATCCGAGCTTCGGCTTCAGATGGGTGCTCAAGGTCAGAGCTGAACACGTCTCACAGGCTGTTCTGCTGCTGTTGTTTTTCACAGGACTTTTCTCAGACTTGTATTGATCTTCTAGGACCTCAAGGGCACTCTGGCCCAAGAGCTGGACTTTGAGAATGAAGGACGAAATTCTGAAAGATGTGCGGAGGAGCTGAAGCATTTTAAATTTGTTGTTGTGCCAAAAGTGTTTTGGGAACAGACAAGTAAGGTAAGAGTCTGACATAAGAATGTAACGCGAGGCAAGAGCGTAACCACCACCGGGTTCGGGGATTGCCGCCGTGACAAGCACCGCAGACCTTACGACCACAGCATCGACAATAGAGGTGGAGAACATGGCCCACTCGGAGTCCATGTCTCCAACCTCCCCCGGGATCAGGGAGAAGCTCTCCCAGAGGTGTGAGTTGAAGACCCCCCTGACAGAGGGCTCCGCCAGACGTTCCCAGCAGACCCTCACAATGCGCTTGGGTCTGCCAGGTCTGTCCTTCCTCCTCCGCCAGCGGATCCAACTCACCACCAGGTGGTGATCAGTTGACAGCTCAGCCCCTCTCTTCACCCGAGTGTCCAAGACACGCGGTCGGAGGTCAGATGACACGACAACAAAGTCGATCATCGACCTCCGACCTAGAGTGTCCTGGTGCCATGTGCACCGATGGACACCCTTGTGCTCGAACATGGTGTTTGTTATGGACAAGCTGTGACTAGCACAGAAGTCCAATAACAAAACACCGCTCGGGTTCAGATCAGGGAGGCCGTTCACGTTCACAAGTGTCACTGTCGTTACCCACATGGGCGTTGAAGTCCCCCAGGAGAACAACGGAGTCCCCAGTTGGTGCACTGTCTAGTACCCCTCCCAGGGACTCCAAGAAGGCCAGGTACTCTGCACTGCTGTTTGGCCCGTAGGCCGACACAACAGTGAGAGACCTGTCCCCGACCCGGAGGCGCAGGGACGCGACCCTCTCGTTCACCGGAGTGAACCCCAACACGTGGCGGCTGAGCTGTGGGGCAATGAGCAAGCCCACACCAGCTCGCCGCCGCTCCCCGCGGGCAACGCCAGAGAAATGGAGAGTCCAACCCCTCTCAAGAAGTTGGGTTCCAGAGCCCGAGCTGTGCGTGGAGGTGAGGCCGACTATATCTAGCCGGTAACGCTCAACCTCCCGCACAAGCTCAGGCTCCTTCCCCCCCAGCGAGGTGACATTCCACGTCCCCGAGCTAGTCTCCATGTCCGGAGATCTGGTCGTCGAGGTCCCCGCCTTCGACTGCCGTCCAGATCTTCATGCACCGGCCCCTTACGGATCCTCTCGCAGGTGGTGGGTCCACATGAGGACGGCCCCACGTCGTTCCTTCGGGCTGGGCCCGGCCGGGCCCCGTGGGGCCACCAGGCGCTCGCTGCCGAGCACCCACTCCAGGCCTGGCTCCAGGGTGGGGCCCCGGTAACGCCAATCTGGGTGACGTAAACGGCCTTGATGTTTTTTCCTTCATGATGGGCTTCTGAACCGCTCTTAGTCAGACCCGTCTCGTTTGCCATGGGTGACCCCACCAGGGGCATGAAGCCCCCGACAACATAGCTCCCAGGATCATTCAGGTGCTCAAACCCCTCCACCACGTTAAGGTGGCGGTTCAGGGAGGGGCATGTAGGGAGTGTAACATGAAGTGAGAACTCTGAAAGATGTGCGGAGGAGCTGAAGCATTTTAAATTTGTTGTTGTGCCAAAAGTGTTTTGGGAACAGACCAGTAAGAATCTGACATAAGAATGTAACGCGAGGCGAGAGTGTAACTTAAGGGTCTGACATGAGGCGGGCGTGATGTCTGTGATCACATTTCGCAATCACAGTATTTGTATTTTATATTTTTGAAGGCACAGAACAGAGGAACAGTTTCTCACATGCGCTGAGTATCTTAATAGAAAAGTGTGTTTTCATCAAAATGTCTGTTTAATCCCTCAGTTGTCCAGGTCTGATCCATAGTAAATGCCAAAGTTAAATCGATGAGCAGCGAAACTCAAAAAAGAAGAGTTCAAAGGCCGAGCCTAACCAACGTGCTACCAAGTGTTAACCATATCCATAACACAGCTGTTTTAAATCCAAAAAGTACATTTAGGACACAAGATTCTGTGAAATGTTTAATAACTTATGGTCAGTTCCGCAGAGCTGACTATCCTTGAGCTTTCAAACTTTTAATATAATCTTTTTGGAAAGTCTTGGAAAAATGAGTGAGGGGGCATCACTGTTGAGCTCCACAGGCATCACAAGAACAAAAGTGCACTTGGCTAATCTGTTCATCTGTTTTTAAGAGAGTTCTGACGGCAGAGTTCTGTGACGGCTGCAAAGTGAACAACGTGGAAGCAATCAGACGACAAGGACTCAGTTTAAAAGATGTGAGTTTGAGTCAGAAAAGTATAGGCTCCTGTGGCTCTAATATAAAAACATATGACGTAAACACGTGTGATGTGATGTTACATGTAGAGATATGTAATATAAACACATGTGACGTACACATAAGTGAAAGATCTCTCATCATGTCCTGTTCTTAGACTGCAGATAAACTCATCCGGACGTTTGCAGAACAGATTTTCTACACAGGATTCATTCACGCCGACCCTCACCCCGGAAACGGTCTGTGCTTCATATTTAAAGGCTCATGTTACTCTATTCTCTCTGTTCTCATGTTGTTTCCTCGTCCCAAACAGACCTGGAGTTGTGTTTTGTTTCATTCACACATGGATCTCGAGTGAACTAAAGGTAAAAGGAGCTGTTCACTTTGAAAACTACCACTTGATGACATCACGAGGTGGAACGTCGCATTTTGATCTTTGGAGATGTGACAGACTAATAATAAAGTGCGAGTCAAACATGTGAATGAAACAAAACACAACTCCAGGTCTGTTTTTGAGGAGGAAACAACATTATAACATGGAGCTCTCAGGGGTCAGGGGTCAGTTTGTGTGACACACGACCTTTACTGTTTTTATCGCCGTCGTGACCTTGTTTTGACCTTGTATTGATCGATTGTGTAGTTCTTGTTAGGAAAGGACCTGATAATAAAGTGGAGCTGGTGTTGCTGGACCACGGCTTGTATGAATTTCTAAGCCAAAGGTAAAAATGGAAACGACAGAGGCTTTTAAATGTTGCTAACATGCTAACATGCTAACACGCTAACATGCTAACACGCTAACCGCTAACTGTCTGACGCAGAGACAGAGAGGCCCTGTGTAAACTGTGGAGGTCCATCGTACTGCGAGACGAGGCGGCGATGGAGAAGTATTCAAACGCTCTGGGGGTCAAAGGTAAGAGATCACACGTGTTTGTGTCCTCAGGTTTACTGCACATGATTCTGAGACGGGTTTTTGGAGGAAAATTGGGGTTTTTAGGTTTTATTGTCAATTAATTTTGAAGAAATGAGAATGTTTTATGAAGCAGAAAATGACTTTAATGATCAAACTACAACTACATCAACATGATTTTTTGGACAAAATAGAAAAAATTCAGATGATAAATGTTCCCGACATGAAAAGTACTGAAAATATAAAATAAAATGTGTTTTTATTTTTTACTCGCTGAAGAATTGGACTGAATTTAGTAAACGTCCTTGGGTTATAAAGAATTTTCTTTGTAAGACGTTTATCTACATGAAGAAAAGGAGGTGACACTGCCAAGCCAAGTTACTACTCTGTTCTACAGTTAAAGGAACGGCATGAAACTTAAACCTCTCCATAGATCTGTGTTTCCCAAGCAGAGGTACGTGGACCTCTGGTGGTACGAGCAGATGTCAGGAGGAACGTGGAACATTTTAAATTCAAATACTGTTATTTTCCATCTTTCTTTTAAATCTGAAATCATTCCAATAAACTGTGGGATAATTTTGACATAAATATAATTAAGACAAGAAAATAAAATAGTTGTCATTGGCTGTAATGGTAAAAACACAGTTACACAGTAGGGGGCAGTCACGAGACTAAAACGTTTAGGACCCACTGCTGAGTCCTTAGTGTGACGATGCGACCCACATAACTCTCCTCTCCAGAGTACTTCCTGTTCTGTGAGATGCTGCTGCAGCGGCCCATCGACATGCGGCACCTGGGCCTGTCCAACATCCTGAGCGGCGAGGAGACGGCCTACATGCAGGACATGGCCCTCAAACGCTTCCAGAACATCATGGAGATCCTGAAGTCCATGCCCCGGTCCATGCTGCTCGTCTTTAGAAACATCAACACGGTCCGAAGCATCAACATCAGGCTGGGGGCGCCCATCGACCGCTACAGCGCCATGGCCAAGAGGTCAGGTCTATTTTACTGGACAGGTGTTTTTCCTGTTATGACTCGGTTGGGTGGATCGTACCTGTGCTAAATATTCATCATAATGACGTTTGTGAAGGTTGAAAAGAAAAGGACAAAAATATAAGTAGTATCTGAGTTCAGAAACAGAATCCCTCTGTGTCGTTAGTAGAAAATACAGGGACAGTTTAGGCTCAACGCCCTCAAACTCCTCCTTCTGCGGCCCCCAGGTCAGACTCCGCCTCCTGCGGCCCCCAGGTCATTTGAGTTTGAGGCCCCTAGTCTTATCATAACTATTGTGTAATTTAGAATATTCTTTCCATCTCATTGAACTCATTTAAGAGACTTTTAATTGACTATGAAAGCAAGCTTTCAATTTGCAGATGTTTCAATTCGGTCTGTTGTTTTATCTTGTGACTGTGCTGTGTATATGTTGAGTATGTCTGTGTCCTGTGCATGTTTTGCTTCTTGGCCAGGACACTCTTGAAAAAGAGATTTTTAATTTCAATGAGTTTTTTATCCTGGTTAAAAAAGGTAAATAAAACAAAAATAAATATGTTGGTTATTCTGTAATTACCTCTACATATGTCACATCTGCTGCTGCGTCCAAACAAGAAGTCAAATTATAAACAAAAAATTCAACAAAATTTAAAACCTGGGAAACTAATCTTAAACGTATTGATGTAAACTATGTTCGGGTCTAATGAGCAGATCACAGATCACAGATCACATCTGACCAGTCTGTCGTGTGCTGCAGAACTCACGGCGTTTGTCTTTGATCATTTTGTTCTCACCAGAAAAAACAAACATTAAACTAGGGTTTGTTATGCCACATGTACTTGGTCTATTAAAACAGAAGGTTTAATGTCCTGTGTGTGTGCGTGTATATATATTTATATGTTTATGTATGTGGTCAGTGCGGTGCGCGGCTGGGGGAGGATCCAGGCTCAGACCGGTCTAATGCCGAGGTTCTGGCTCTTCAGCTGGGCCCGGTCCGTGTGGGAGAGTCTTAAGTTTGAAGTAGCTTTGAGGTAAGAGTTCTGTTCACTTTGATCTGATTTTATGAATGAACCCGAGCTGTGACGTTTAACAGGTCAGAGATGGTCCTGATGAGTCTGACGCGCTCCGTGGTCAGTCTGCTCTCGTTCTTCGGGCTCATATCTCTAGACGCAGAGATGTACGAGTACCTGAGGTAACGAGCTGCTCGGACACCTGCTGTGACGGTGCTGCTCCTCCGGGGCCTGTTTCAAGTGAACCGGAACCAGGAAATATAGGACTAACCCCAAAAGATTTTAATGTGAGGTACGATGCACATTAAACACTGTAACTACTTTTTATTAAAAATGAATGTAACATGTAAATGAGCTGTGTTGAATCATTCTTTAGTAATTAATGTGATTAATATTGTAAATATTGCAATGAAAAGGCCACAGGACTCAAGAAAATAAGATACTTTTACCATTTTAAATACAGTGTTATAAAACAGACCTGCACTTTGTAAAACTATTTAAACTTATTTATGCTTAATAAAAGTCTACCTCTGAAATCACCTGGAGTTTATTCAATAAACACTGCAGTTTGGAATGATTTCTTTTACTCATGTTTTATACAAAATACAGAAACATGCTCTTTCTTTTAGTTTAAACATGTAAAACGTAAGATTCACAAAAGTCTAATATAAAACTCCTCCAGCAGAGGGCGCCACTAGAATGTGATGCTCAGAAATGAGCAGTGACTCTGTCGATGTCCAGAAGGTCGTCCAGAATCTGGAAAAAACAAGGCAGTTTAGAGCTAATCTGACAAAGAATCTCACCATCCACAGCAGTGGGAGGGGCCTAATTCGACCCAAATCTCATAACCATATTAGAGCTGATCATCACAAACCAAACAATGGAATCACTTTTATTCCTTTTTTGTGGATAATTTTACTTTGGTTTCATACTAACAAATTTTCTTTTTATTTTAGGTTGACATAATCGTCTGAGATTAAGTAAAAAAACAGTATAGTGTCAACAATATTCAGACAAAAAAAGGGTTAAATAAATGTGTAAATAATTTGGCAGCCTCAGACCTGTCACATTCTGAAGCTCGATGGAAATACTGCGATAAACGATGAAACAAACAACTTTAAAAACACTGGGATTATCTTTGCTCTAAACAGACAGTTATTTACTCCACAGCTCAAATCTGATCGTTTTATATCTCAAATGTCAAAAATCCTAAACCCTAAAATCTCTTGTTCCGGTTCATGTACTGAACGATGAGTTGCTATGGAAACAGCGACGCTCTTGTGTTTATAAACGGGGCGTCCATGTTTCCTCGTGTCACTCACTATGTCCTGAGTGGTGCCGATCTTCTTGGCGAGCTCACTGCGCTCCATCGTGCTCAGGTACAGGTACTTGGCCAGGAGCTCTCCGTCCAGAATGTTTCGTGCGGAGTTTTGCAGCCCTCGCCGGTCAAAGTGCATCATTCTAAAGAAACAAAGACGATTATGAAAGACCGACGCTCTACAGAGACTGAACACGTGTGACCTCTGACCTGAAGGCTTTGGGGTTGAGGCCGGCGTGGTGCTGGAGCATGGTGTTCAGTGCGTTTTGCAACATTAGTAATCGACGATACGTCTTCTCCTGCATCGGCAGCAGCAGACCGACGCCGCCATCGAGGGTCGCTATGGCAACAGACAAGAACCATTACAAAAGCTCAAAGTGCTTTATATCAAGGAACCACACACACTCAGACACACACACACAGACTCACGCACAGACACACACACAGACACACCCCGACCCACACAGACACACACAGACTCAGACACACACACACACACACAGACTCACGCACACACAGACACACCCCGACCCACACACACACAGACTCAGACACACACACCCACACCCAGACACACACACAGACACACCCCGACCCACACAGACACAGACACACACACACACACACACACACACCCCCACACACACACACACACCCACACACACACCCCCACACACACACACACACACACACACACACCCCCCCACACACACACACACACACACACACACACACACACACACACACACACACACAGGGGGCAAGGGGTTAAGTGTCTTCCCTAAGGACACAACAGCACCATTCATCTGTGGGAGCTGGAATCACACCCTCAACCTGTGGATCAGACGCTCTACTAATCGAGCCACTGTTGCCTTGACCCTTTTTCTGTTTGTTCTTAGTGAAAATTGTTATTGGTTTTATTCAAAGGGTTGCAGCGGCCAGAGTCCTAACAGGAACTAAAAGAAGAGACCACATCAGTCCTGTACTAAAATATCTGCACTGGCTTCCTGTCGAGCTTAGAATCAAATTCAAAGTCGTCCTCCTGACATACAAAGCCCTAAACGGTATGGCCCCATCCTATCTGCAAGATGCTATTGTCCCATACCAGCCAAACAGAGCACTCCGCTCTCAGAATGCAGGACTATTAGTGGTTCCTAGAGTGTCCAAAAGTACAGTGGGAGGGAGAGCATTCAGTTACCAAGCTCCTGTGCTATGGAATCAACTCCCTGCTGATGTTAAACAGGCCCCCACAGTCTCTGTATTTAAGACCAGGCTTAAAACCTTCCTCTTCGGTATAGACCAGGTTACATAGTGAGGGAGTTAAGGTTATTAAAACCCGGGATAAGACAGGCTGCAGTAGGAGTAACTAGCTGGGGGAAGTATGGCAACCTGAGCACTATCCTCTACTTTGTCCTATTTTCTCATCAGCAATGCTATTCACATGTTGTCCCCTGTCCCACTCCCCCTGTGGAGTGTAACTCTTTCAGATGCCCCGATGACAGCTGGACCCTCTCCTCCTCCTCGCCTGGCCGATTTTTCTTGTTTTGTCTGATTTTTCCTGTTGTTTTGTTTTTGTGTGTTGTTGTGTTTTTGTGTGTATATCTCGGTGGCTGAGTGGCTCATGTCTCACAGCAGAAGGTTTGGTTGATCCCCGGGTCGCCCGGGCCTTTCTGTGTGGAGTTTTTCATGTTTCTCCTCGTGTCTGGATGGGTTTCCTCCGGGTACTCCGGTTTCCCCCATCAACCAAAACATGAACGCCCTTCGAGACAACTGTTGTTGTGATTTTGGGCGTTACAAAAATAAAATGAACTGAATTGAAAAATTAAAGAAAAGGTTTAGGCTGTGAAATCTGGATCAAAATGAGATTCGCCCGTTTCAAATCATCAGTGAAAAGTGTTTTTATCTGTGTATAATTTATCCTTCGGTTTATAATTTATTTCTCTCTAATCTGAAATCTGCTCCAGTCACAGAAAATTCTAAATGAGATTCAAATAAATTTTTACTTGTGTCTGAGAAAAGGTTTTTGAATCAAAAATCATGTTTGAAAATAAAAAACTGCCTCCAGGCCGAGCCTTGAATAAAGAGTAAATAGTCCACCTGTGCAGAAAAACTGCCCAGGTGGAGGTTTGGCACATCCAGTTTCCACTCACCAAACCAGGTGATGTGCTTGTTGTCCCAGGTCAGGGCCTTTCTGCTGGCGGCGTCCATGGCGCCTCTACAGGGCATCCTCCAGAACGCATTGATGTGGGCGCCGACGTTAAAGTCCGCTCTCCTGATGAGACGCATGCCTCCGAAGCTCTCCTTAGCTACGCCCACACATCACAGACGACATTAAGAATCGCACATTATAAAGGAAAGTAAAGGTGGGATTTGACTCACCTTCAGGTAAATACATGTAAACAAACAGGTTCTTGTCCCGATCTGAAACTGAAGGAAAAGCTTCAATACAGAAGCACAAGAGAAACACAAGAGAAACACAAGAGACATCTGTAGATCTGGAGATAAATTTTACCTAAAAATCCAAGCTGGCTGTTGTCCACCATGAATTCAACCCCATAAACTTCGAGTGGTTTGGCGTCCTGAAAACAAACGATGTTCAGAGAAAGAGCCACAGCTGCAACTGTGTCCCCCATATCCCCGCGATATCAGAATATATCACCATATCCCACGATATCCCACGATATCCCATGTACCCCCCTCACCCCCCCTCACCCCCCCCCCCTCACCCTGCTGACGAGGGACAGAGTCTTGCTCTCCTCCTGGTAGCGGAGCAGAGAGATGCTCTTCATCAGATCTGCTGCTAAAATAAAGTTCTTGATGCTGTGCATCTGGTGGATGTAGAGCTGAGTGTCGATGAAGGCCATGCCCGTCAGGTCACTGTCCTTCAGAACCCACAAGAAGATCTGGAACGACAACGAGACGTTATACAACACACACAACACACATTCTGTGTCTGTATAATAATAATAATAATAATAATAATGTAAATATAATAATGTAAATATAATAATGTATGCAATGGTGTGTGTTTGACCTTCTGGCCGATGGCGGACACCAAATACCCGTTGCAGTGGCACAGGGCGGTCACTGGGCCTTTCTGTTCTTTCTCGTACAGGATTTTGAATTTGTTTTTGGTGAGGGGCTGACCCGGCTCAGGGACGACCTCGATCACGTCCAGGATCAAGATCTGTACAAAGAGGAAAAAAACATTTAAATTGTACTTTCTCAAACTACAATTTCACCTGTTAAAAGTGTGAATTAAATAAAGTAAAATATGTATTTTACAGCCTGGTAGTACTTTTTATATATTATGACTGAAGGACTCGAGCCCGACCGGAGAGTCCGACCGGAGAGTCCGACCGGAGAGTCCGACCGGAGAGTCCGACCGGAGAGTCCGACCGGAGAGTCCGACCGGAGAGTCCGACCGGAGAGTCCGACCGGAGAGTCCGACCGTACACAGTTACATCAGATTATAGAGAAAAACAGATACAGTTAAGCTGCTCTCTGCACAGTGTGCTGTGTGTTATGAGCTCTCTGTGTTGTGTGTTATGAGCTCTCTGTGTTGTGTGTTATGAGCTCTCTGTGTTGTGTGTTATGAGCTCTCTGTGTTGTGTGTTATGAGCTCTCTGTGTTGTGTGTTATGAGCTCTCTGTGTTGTGTGTTATGAGCTCTCTGTGTTGTGTGTTATGAGCTCTCTGTGTTGTGTGTTATGAGCTCTCTGTGTTGTGTGTTATGAGCTCTCTGTGTTGTGTGTTATGAGCTCTCTGTGTTGTGTGTTGTGAGCTCTCTGTTGTGTGCTGTGTCTTATGAGCTCTCTGTGTTGTGTGTTATGAGCTCTCTGTGTTGTGTGTTGTGAGCTCTCTGTTGTGTGCTGTGTCTTATGAGCTCTCTGTGCTGTTTTCTTCTCCCAGTGTCTTTGCAGTGCTGTGTTGTTCTCGTACTCACCCGCCCCCTACAGGTGACCTCCTCTCCCTGCATCAGACAAGTCCCTGCTGCGACGTAGCCCTTGAGCCCAGAGACTGTCTCCTGACTCCTCAACGCCACCGTCTTCATACAGGTCACATGCTCCCACTCCTCCAGGTCCAACCTGACCAGAGTGAGATGAGAGTGAGGTGTGAGACGAGAGTGAGGTGTGAGACACGAGAGTGAGGTGAGACACGAGAGTGAGGTGAGAGACGAGAGTGAGGTGTGAGACACGAGAGTGAGGTGTGAGACACGAGAGTGAGGTGTGAGACGAGTCACATGAGTTTCAGGAGTGAGACGAGTTTATTGTGATAAAAATGGTCGACTCTAATCGTTTATTGGCGACTCTCACGATTCTAAAGGTCACGTCGTTTGTTTCCAAAATGAGCAGGACAAATTTCTGATGATTTCGTCTGGATCATTTTCACTTAGAACAAAGTCCAGAACTATAACAGTTTAAATATGGAGCCTGTTCATAATATTAAGATTAGAATTATTCAGATCCAGAACATTTTTAAACTGTTCAAATGTAACAATTATCCTGATGTAGTGGTTCATTATATATTTGACGACTTCTGTTTGTTTATAAAATGTAAAATTTTAAAATTTAAGAAAAAAAGTTCTGGTCATGTAGGTCCCTCTCTGAACAGTTTGACTCGGGTGTTGTCGTTTTGAGCTTGTTACTACGGCAACAAAACCCCACTACTAAAATAAATGAGTTCTGTGAGCTGTAGATGTCAGATGTTTTGGAGCAGGACCTGGTGTTGGGAATAGTCTCCCAGCTCACAGGAGAAATGAGCTGGATCGAAAACTTCTCCTGCAGAGGATTGATGTAACGTTCATCTGAAACAAAATAAACACATCAGAGCGAAGCAGAAGAGACGCAAACAAAAACTGGACCCCAAAATAAAAGTACTCAAGTACAAAGGACAGGGCCAAGAAACTACTCGAGTAAAACAGTATCTGAAAAAACCCAAGGCCCATGTGAGTCTGACTCTGATCTGTTTCCTCGTCACACACAGACCTGGAGTTGTGTTTTGTTTCATTCTCACATGTTTAACACACTAACTCTGCAGATTTAGGCCGAGTTCTTCTCTCAAACTGAAAACACTCTGTTCCACCTTGTGATGTCATCATGTGCTGATACAGGAAGTGCTCCACTGTGTTTTTAAACTCCACCTTCACTAGAATCATCTGGATCATTTCAGTCCTGGAGTTGTCACTTATCTCGACTGAACTAAAGGTAAAAGGAGCTGTTAACGTGAACACTACCACTTGATGACATCACAAGGTGGAACAGAGCATTTTGAGCTTTGGAAATGTAACAGACTAATAATAAAGTGACTCAAACGTGTGAATGAAACAAAACACAACACCAGGTCTGTTTTTGAGGAGGAAACATTTTAACACATGACCTTTAATGTATCTGGAAGGTCAAACTAAAGACACAAAAACTACACAAATGTCCAGATCATTTTGTTTTGTAACAAAGTAAATTGTGTTACACTGTAAACTTTTAGTTAGTTTTGCTGCAGTTTTCCTCTTGAACTTTCCACTTTATGACTGACCTCTGTTGATGGTCTCAAACTCCTTCTCTTCTCCGGTCATTCTTGGGATGCGAGTGCAGAGCTCCTTCACACTGGTGCACACGGCGTAGACCTGAGACCAGAACAGCACAGTGAAAAACTGCACCGAATAATCCTCCAAAGAACTTCAGGGGCTGAGGGGTGTGTGTGTGTGTTTATGTATGTGTGTGTTTATGTGTGTGTGTGTTTATGTATGTGTGTGTTTATGTGTGTGTTTGTTTATGTAGGGGTGTGTTTATGTATGTAGGTGTGTGTGTGGGGGTGTGTGTGTGGGGGTGTGTGTGAACTTCAGGGGCTGAGGGGTGTGTGTGTTTATGTATGTGTGTGGGTGTGTGTGTGTGTGTGTGTGTGTGTGTGTGTGAACTTCAGGGGCCGAGGGGCTCCAGTTCTACTGGACTTTTACACTGTATGAGGAGTGTGTGTCTTTGTGTGTGTCTTTGTGTGTATAAGGTCAGTGTTCTCCTGAGACTGGCCTTAGACTCGACGTGGTAGGACACATAGTGGACGGTGCATCTCAGAGGGATTTTCCTGACGGGCCAGGGGGCGTCGTACGACAAATACGTGGGTAAAACACTGATCCTCAGCTCCCCCTGAAAAACACAAAAGTCAATAGAATGTGACAGTTTGTCAAAAGGCCCTGGGCCAAGGATCCTCCGGCTGTGAGGCCAAGGCACTAACCACAGTGCCACAGTTTCATTAGAGGAGCTTTGGTCATTGTAGACACGGGTGAAAATGTGTGTATCCTTGTCAATCATTTTATTAATTCTGGTTTATAATGAGGTTTTCATCAGTAATTATCAGGTAATTAACAGACTAACCCAGGGCTGCTCAGACTTTTTCAGTATGTGAGCTACTTTTAAAATGATCGTGTCTGAAAGATCTACCACCTAATACAAAAATGTTAAACATATATTTATTTGTAAATGTATTATGAATTCTTACATGTACAGTGCATTTTCATGTACATGAGATAAAACTGCACAACACAACTGAACTTCTTACATGTTCATAATGACTTGAATGATGATTTCTGCTCTGACACTGAATAGAATCAGTGAGGGATGCAGAGTTCGGGCAGAAGCTTCTGACAGACAGGAGTAAAATTGCATTTTTTCGTTTGAAAGTGATAACAGAGATAATCATGTTGATTACGGTTTTGTCTTTTTTTATAGCCATAAAAATCATGTTAAACGAAGTATCAGAATTTACTGCATTTTTTCACACAACTACTTCTATTTTACACATCCATCCGTATTTTTTCTTTTACGCATCGAATAAATGAGTGAAAATCCCCGCAGCCCCGCGCTCTCATTCGTCGCCTTTGAGGGACAACAGAGGCAGATTACAGTAATGAGGGTAAAATATTTAGACAGCCCCATGTCTCCACTTTGAGACGCCGTTTGAATTTACATGAGAGCACGACTAGTTGCGGAGTTACGCTGCTGGAAAGTCCACAACTGCGCTCTATCGGCAACGATAGGATCCGACGCTATAGGGTTAAACTAACTCGTGCTTGTTTATGCGTGTGCAGTGCCCATGATGTGACCCAGGGTCAGGTGTAATCTGACTGTTGTCCTGTACATTAGTCATGTGACTGGATGATGACGGGACGTGATCTACACAAAATGCCTTTGCGATCGACTGGTAGATCACCATCGACGTAATGAACACCCCTGGACTAACCAAACATAAAACCATATAATTGCCAAACTGTCATTTTCTTCCTATGATCATGCTCTTACTGTGCTGTGAAGTGTCACCAGAGTCTCACATAAATGTTCATAAAGACGCACAGTAATAAAACCACAGACTGTATAAAGAAGTGAGTGTGATGTCGCCACAGCTTCAGCTCAAATGAAGCTCATCGAGGCTGGAGCAGATACTGAGACAATATGGAGCAAAGTTCAATATTTGAAATTCTGACAGTATCAAAACAACCAAAGAGCCAATCAGGAGCGAGGCTGTTGAAGGTCACGCCTCTTCCCGCCCGCACCACTGGTTTAACAGGGAGCGGGGGCTTGGCAACGCTGTCAATCAAACCTGTTGCTCACGCTAGCAAGCGCGACCTCGGGGAAAGAAAGCGCCTGATTTGTCTGTTATTAATGTTCATATCTTGATTTACAGACACAATAGTGAAATAAAAACCCCAGGATCATGTAGAGGGTTAATACGAACATTTAAGACCAAAATGAGTCTGAAGGACAGAGACAGAGAGAGGACACAGTTTATACACAGAAAGTGAATTGGACAAAGAGTCGATGGAACAGGAAGTGCGCCCGTGATCACTTCCTGTTTGGAACACAGCAGCATTTGTATATACAAAGACTTCAACATAAAGATAATTTTGCAGGTGTGTATTGTTGTACCTGTTTGTTGAAATACAGAAACCCTTTGGGGCAGTTTATATTGTGGAACGGAGAGAAGGACTCTATAGCGCCATCTATAGTCATGGGATGTAACCTCAAGGCTCCTCGAGACGTCACCAGCATCCAGTGAGGAGATGGGCCACAGATGAACACCTGCGAATGGACCGGGAGCGTTAGGCCTGTCATAATTACATCGAGTCACACTAGTTATACATCGAGTCATTGTTCAGTTTATTAAAAATGGAATAAAATAATGGGGTGGTTCTATATTTATCAGAGACATTTTCATTGTAACATTGGGAAGATTTTAGTTATTTTTGTTGTAAAACGCTGGATTTGAGCCCTTGAGGCTGAATGAGTCACTTCTTTGCCAGGTTATTGTTTTTTTCATCTTTGTTCATTATGTTTTTAATGATCCTGTTTATTTACAAATGTTTTTATTGTTTTATCTTGCTGTATTGAGTTGTATTAAAATAGTTTCAGTATTATCATTTATCTCAGAATCTCTATCGCTGTTTTAGTGAAGTTTCACATTAAAGAAGAACGGGACGAATGGGTCAGATCCAGAGTTACCCCTGAGTATCCCGAGATGTCCTCAAAGTATCTGAAACGACTGATTCTACTCTTAGGGGCGGAGCCTTCCTCTAGCGCCCCTTGCTCCGCCTTTTTGTCTCTTCTTAGCTTTGACTTCTTTTCTCTGAAGTTGATGCTGTGGGTCACCTGTGGAGACACATCTGACCGTCAAGGTGATGCAACCCGGGAAACCTGCCCTGAATCTGACCTCTCACCTTTTTGAAGCGCACTTTGAGGTTGTTTTGAGGCTGTTGCTGGTCGTACGGGAAAGCTTCATAGATCAGAAGCTCCTGCTCGACGTGGACCTTGATAAAAGAAGAAATTATATAAATACATAAAATAAACCAGATGGATAAGTTCCAGCGGATAAACTCACCAGCAGATAAGGCCGAGAGCGGTTGTGTCCGAGAGAAACGAGAGACACTTCTTTAACCAATGGGATGTCGCCTTGGCGGGTCACTTCCTCTTTCTTGGACTCTCCCTGAGCGGCCGATTGTCCAGAGGAACTGTCGACCAAAACTCTTTGTCCCACTGGGAAGTTTTTCACCAGGAAAACCAAACGCCAGTCTGGAAGCTGGTACATCTACACAGAGCAAGCAGCAGTGTTTGAGTGTTAGTGTTGTGTGTGTGTTGGTGTTGTGTGTGTGTTAGTGTTGTGTGTGTGTTGGTGTTGTGTGTGTGTTGGTGTTGTGTGTGTGTTAGTGTTGTGTGTGTGTTAGTGTTGTGTGTGTGTTAGTGTTGTGTGTGTGTTAGTGTTGTGTGTGTGTGTTAGTGTTGTGTGTGTGTGTGTTAGTGTTGTGTGTGTGTGTTAGTGTTGTGTGTGTGTGTTAGTGTTGTGTGTGTGTGTTAGTGTTGTGTGTGTGTTAGTGTTGTGTGTGTGTTAGTGTTGTGTGTGTGTGTTAGTGTTGTGTGTGTGTGTTGGTGGTGTGTGTGTGTTGGTGGTGTGTGTGTGTTGGTGGTGTGTGTGTGTTGGTGTTGTGTGTGTGTTGGTGTTGTGTGTGTGTTGGTGTTGTGTGTGTGTTGGTGTTGTGTGTTAGTGTTGTGTTAGTGTTGTGTGTGTGTTAGTGTTGTGTGTGTGTGTTAGTGTTGTGTGTGTGTTAGTGTTGTGTGTGTGTTAGTGTTGTGTGTGTGTGTTAGTGTTGTGTGTGTGTGTTAGTGTTGTGTGTGTGTTAGTGTTGTGTGTGTGGGTGTTGTGTGTGTGTTGGTGTTGTGTGTGTGTTGGTGTTGTGTGTGTGTTGGTGTTGTGTGTGTGTTAGTGTTGTGTGTGTGTTGGTGGTGTGTGTTGGTGGTGTGTGTGTGTTGGGTGTGTGTTGGTGTTGTGTGTGTGTTGGTGTTGTGTGTGTGTTGGTGTTGTGTGTGTGTTGGTGGTGTGTGTGTGTTGGTGTTGTGTGTGTGTTGGTGTTGTGTGTGTGTTGGTGTTGTGTGTTAGTGGAGTTTATAAAGTTTTGTAGTAAATATTCTTAGATGTTTGTTCTTTTCATGAATACTTGTTTTTTTCATGAGCGCCCCCTGCAGGTGTCGTCTTGAGTAGTTTAGTCGTATAATAATCATTCTCTGAGCATTTGCCACGCCCCTTTTTAGTTGACAAATCAAATGGCAGCACACGTCTGGCTCAATAAGAATCTCCCTGATTTTGTGTTATTTCTTTTGTTAAAAGACGTTAATGTTCCTTTGACAAACGTCGGCTCTCTGCCCCGAGTAACGTCCTACCTCCATGACTCCATTATCTCTGATGATCATGCACCAGTGTGTGGGCTCTACTTTGGCCGAGCTCTCCTCAGAGGCCCCTGGAGCCCCCAAGGCCCCCGAGGCCCCCGCAGCCCCCGAGGCCCCCGAGGCCCGGCCCGAGTCGTCCTTCGCGGGTGTGGTGGTCGTGCTGGTGTCTCCGTAGAGCATCTCCTCCTCATCATCCACAGTGTTACTGCAAACACAAAGAGTGTTAGGAGCGAGATGACACAGATGGATTTAAACGTCGTGTGAACCTCATGTCGTGGATGAAGGTCTCAGTCTCAGATTGGCCCCTGATGATGACGTCCTCTTTGACAGAGCAGCTCACTTTAGTCTCAGTGGTAAACATCCCACTCACGTCTCGATAAGCGCAGAGAGCGATCACACGAGGCTGCTGCAAATCACCAGATTACAACAGATTATTATACTTTTGGGAGTGGGATTGAGGGATTACACAGATACACAGTTCAGATGCGTGTTCTTACAGTTCAGATGCGTGTTCTTACAGTTCAGATGCGTGTTCTTACAGTTAGGATGCGTGTTCTTACAGTTAGGATGCGTGTTCTTACAGTTAGGATGCGTGTTCTTACAGTTAGGATGCGTGTTCTTACAGTTCGGATGCGTGTTCTTACAGTTTGGATGTGTGTTCTTACAGTTTGGATGGGCGGCTTCTGCAGAGACAAGCGGTGAGTTTTGCCCATGTATGAGTCGGTTCGGAGCACAAACATGGTGACCACTCCTTCAGCCGTCATGATGACCACATACGGATCAGCCACAGAGCAGTGCACTATGGGAGAGCCCAGGTCCACGGGGACGAAGTGAAGCTGCGAAACTGAAAACAAAGATTTGCTTTTCATCTTAAAAGGCCCATATTACACTACTGGGATTGTGTTTTGTGTGATTCACACATGTTTAACACACAAACCCTGCAGATTTAGGCTGAGTTCTTCTCTCAGTCTAAAAACACTCTTTTCCACCTTGTGATGTCATCATGTGGTAATACAGGAAATGCTCCACTGTGTTTTTAAACTCCAAACACCTTCACTAGAATCATTTGGATCATTTCATTCCTGGAATGATCCAAAGGAAGGAGCTGTTAACTTGAAATCTTCATGACATCACAAGGTGGAGCAGAGCATTTTGAGTTTTGGAGATGTAGTCAGTGTTAATAAAGTGTTACTTAAACGTCCCCTCCCCGAACCGCCACCTTAACGTGGTGGAGGGGTTTGAGCACCCGAATGATCCTGGGAGCTATGTTGTCGGGGGCTTCATGCCCCTGGTAGGGTCACCCATGGCAAACGAGACGGGTCTGACTAAGAGCGGTTCAGAAGCCCATCATGAAGGAAAAAACATCAAGGCTGTTTACGTCGCCCGGATTGGCGTTACCGGGGCCCCACCCTGGAGCCAGGCCTGGAGTGGGTGCTCGGCAGCGAGCGCCTGGTGGCCCCACGGGGCCCGGCCGGGCCCAGCCCGAAGGAACGACGTGGGGCCGTCCTCTCGTGGACCCACCACCTGCGAGAGGAGCCATGAGGGGCGGGTGCAGAGACATCTGGGCGGCAGTCGAAGGCGGGGACCTCGACGACCAGATCTCCGGACATGGAGACTAGCTCTGGGGACGTGGAACGTCACCTCGCTGGGGGGGAAGGAGCCTGAGCTTGTGCGGGAGGTTGAGCGTTACCGGCTAGATATAGTCGGCCTCACCTCCACGCACAGCTCGGGCTCTGGAACCCAACTTCTTGAGAGGGGTTGGACTCTCCATTTCTCTGGCGTTGCCCGCGGGGAGCGGCGAGCTGGTGTGGGCTTGCTCATTGCCCCACAGCTCAGCCGCCACATGTTGGAGTTCACCCCGGTGAAAGAGAGGGTCCCTGCGCCTCCGGGTCGGGGACAGGTCTCTCACTGTTTGGCCTGTAGGCTGCCACAACAGCAGTGCAGAGTACCCGGCCTTCTTGGAGTCCCTGGGAGGGGTACTAGACAGTGCACCAACTGGGGACCGTTGTTCTCCTGGGGGACTTCAACGCCCATGTGGGTAATGACAGTGACACTTGGAGGGGCGTGATCAGGAAGAACGGCCTCCCTGATCTGAACCCGAGCGGTGTTTTGTTATTGGACTTCTGTGCTAGTCACAGTTTGTCCATAACAAACACCATGTTCGAGCACAAGGGTGTCCATCGGTGCACATGGCACCAGGACACTCTAGGTCGGAGGTCGATGATCGACTTGTTGTCGTGTCATCTGACCTCCGACCGCGTGTCTTGGACACTCGGGTGAAGAGAGGGGCTGAGCTGTCAACTGATCACCACCTGGTGGTGAGTTGGATCCGCTGGCGGAGGAGGAAGGACAGACCTGGCAGGCCAAAGCGCATTGTGAGGGTCTGCTGGGAACGTCTGGCGGAGCCCTCTGTCAGGGGGGTCTTCAACTCCCACCTCCGGGAGAGCTTCTCCCTGATCCCAGGGGAGGCTGGAGACATGGACTCCGAGTGGGCCATGTTCTCCACCTCTATTGTCAATGCGGCTACTCATAGTTGTGGTCGTAAGGTCTGTGGTGCTTGTCGCGGCGGCAATCCCCGAACCTGGTGGTGGACACCGGAAGTAAGGGATGCCGTCAAGCGGAAGAAGGAGTCCTATCGAGCCTTGTTGGCTCGTGGGACTCCTGAGGCAGCTGATGAGTACCGGCAGGCCAAGCATGCCGCAGCTCGTGCAGTCACAGAGGCAAAAACTCGGAGTTCAGGGAGGCCATGGAGGAGGACTATCGGATGGTCTCAAAGAAATTCTGGCAAACCGTCCGACGCCTCAGGAGGGGGAAGCAGTGCTTCACCAACACTGTTTACAGTGCGGGTGGAGAGCTGCTGACCTCGACTGGGGATGTTGTCGGGCGGTGGAAGGAATACTTTGAGGATCTCCTCAATCCCACTGTCACGTCTTCCGAGGAGGAAGCAGAAACTGGGGACCCGGGGGCGGACTCGTCCATCACCCTGGCTGAAGTCACTGAGGTGGTTGGCAAGCTCCTCGGTGGCAAGGCTCCGGGGGTGGACGAGATCCGTCCTGAGTACCTCAAGTCTCTGGATGTTGTGTGTCTTGGCTGACACGTCTCTGCAACATCGTGTGGCGGTTGGGGACAGTACCTGTGGAATGGCAGACCGGGGTGGTGGTCCCTCTGTATAAGAAGGGGGACCGGAGGGTGTGTTCCAATTACAGGGGAATCACACTCCTCAGCCTTCCCGGTAAAGTCTATTCCAGGGACTGGAGAGGAGAATCCGACCGATAGTCGAACCTCGGATTCAGGAGGAGCAGTGTGGTTTTCGTCCTGGTCGCGGAACACTGGACCAGCTCTATACTCTCCATCGGGTCCTTGAGGCTCATGGGAGTTTGCCCAGTCCACTTGTGTTTTGTGGATCTGGAGAAGGCATTCGACCGTGTCCCTCGTGGTGCCCTTTGGGGGGTGCTCTGGGAGTATGGGGTCCGGGGCTCTTTGCTAAGGGCTGTCCGGTCCCTGTATGACCGGAGCAGGAGCTGTGTCTCTGCAGTAAGTCAGACCTGTTCCCGGTGCATGTTGGACTCCGCCAGGGCTGCCCTTTGTCACCGGTTCTGTTCATTATATTTATGGACAGAATTTCTAGGCGCAGCCAGGGGCCGGAGGGGGTCTGGTTTGGGAACCACAGGATTTCATCTCTGCTGTTTGCAGATGATGTTGTCCTGATGCTTCTTCGAGTCAGGACCTGCAGCACTGGGGCGGTTTGCAGCCGAGTGTGAAGCGGCTGGGATGAGAATCAGCTCCTCCAAATCCGAGGCCATGGTTCTCTACCGGAAAAAGGTGGTTTGCTCTCTCCAGGTGGGTGGTGTGTCTCTGCCTCAAGTGGAGGAGTTCAAGTATCTCGGGGTCTTGTTCAGGAACCAGTTGAGGTGGCTCGGGCATCTGCTCAGGATGCCTCCTGGACGCCTCCCTAGGGAGGGATGGGATGTCCCACCGGGAGGAGGCTCCGGGGTAGACCCAGGACACGCTGGAGGGACTATGTCTCTCTGGCCTGGGAACGCCTTGGGGTCCCACCGGAGGAGCTGGAGGACGTGTCCGGGGTGAGGGAAGTCTGGGAGTCCCTGCTTAGACTGCTGCCCCCGCGACCCGGCCCCGGATAAGCGGAAGAAAATGGATGGATGGATGGATGGATTAAACATGCGTAAATGTTTGGTGTACCTCCTTGCAGGAGCCTGAGGCCCATGGGCGACACTTGAATGATGTACTTGTTTTCTCCAATGTTTCCAGCAAAAACAGTGGGTCCCTGAGTGGCAAAGCCGCTGGTGTCCAGCTCCATGATCTCTTGGCCGGTTTGTAGAATCTAAATAAAACAAACCAAAACAAACTATTTCAAAAACGTTCAAATCAGAGTTTGAAAGTCACGAGGAAAACAGATTTATGCATTTAGAGCAGATCTAAACGTTTAAAACAGATGTGGCAGAGCTCTTTGCCACTGCAGTATGTCATTACAGTTTACATTTCTGTCTCGCTCTGTTTGTGTCTTAAAGTTTTTGTCCAAAGCCAAACACAAATCCAGGCTTCCCTGACCTGAGCTGGAGAATACTGTACTGAACACTAACACTAACACTGTACAAAGACCACTGCAGGACATTTCAGATCAACAGCAGGTTCAATTTAAATCCAACACTGAAGACAAACGCTCATATAGTGTGGTACCATGGTGGAATCCTCACGGCTGAGGATGAGGAAGCCGTGCTTCTTTAAATCGTCCTCTAGGGGGGGCTCAGACTTCTCCTCGCTCTCTTTCTTCTCCTCTTTGTCCTTCTCTGTTTTCTCTCTCTTTTCTCCTTCCTCCGTCTCCTCGCTGGTCTCAGCCTCTGTACTCTCCTCTGAGTCATCTGGCTTTGAAGACTGTGAACAAACCCAGGAAAAGGCTTAGCATCCCAAACAAAAATACAACACACACTACTACAACAACAACAACACACACTACTACAACAACAACAAACACTACAACAACAACACACACTACTACAACAACACACACTACTACAACAACAACCACACTGCCATACACACTACCACTACAACACACACTACTACTACAACAACAACACACACTACAACAACAACAACAACAACACACACTACTACAACAACAACACACACTACTACAACAACACACACTACTACAACAACACACACTACAACACACACTGCCATACACACTACCACTACAACACACACTACCACTACAACACACACTGCCATACACACTACAACACACACTACCACTACAATGCACACTACTACTACAATACACCCTGCCCTACACCCTGCCCTACACACTGCCCTACACACTGCCCTACACACTGCCATACACACTGCCATACACACTGCCATACACACTGCCATACACACTGCCCTACACACTACCATACACACTACCATACACACTGCCCTACACACTGCCATACACACTGCCATACACTCTGCCAGTCTAAAGTTTGGACACACCACCTCTTGATTTTTATACACACTGAAAACATAAAAATATTAAATAAGATAAATGGAATTTTAGCAAAGAAAAAAGTGAAATAACTCCACTAAATGTAGTTTTTATATTTTATGTTGAGTATATATCCACCTTTTAGTTTGTCGAAAAGTATATATTTATTATATATTTGAGTCATTTCACTTTTTCCTTTTCTACATAATCCTGTATATCTTACTTCATATGTCATGTCTTCTGTGTGTATTTAAAACACAAAAAAACAGAATGAGAAGGTGAGTCCAAACTTAACATAAATATACAAGTTTATAATGCAGACCTTTTTCTCTTCACTTGCGATGACGGTCCACATGTCATGGCAGCCGGGCAACTCAAAAGTGGTGACGACTTGAGGCCGAATACTTCTCTGAGAAAGTGAAGAGCATAGAGAGATATAAAAGAACAGAAGACGACACGATAGAGCAAAAAGGAGGCAGTAAAGAGCATAAAGGAGGCAGTAAAGAGCATAAAGGAGGCAGTAAAGAGCATAAAGGAGGCAGTAAAGAGCATAAAGGAGACAGTAAAGAGCATAAAGGAGACAGTAAAGAGCATAAAGGAGGCAGTAAAGAGCAAAAAGGAGGCAGTAAAGAGCATAAAGGAGGCAGTAAAGAGCATAAAGTGTCTGTGTCTGAGGTGTTTTCCTCCTGTGTCTGAGGTGTTTTCCTCCTGTGTCTGAGGTGTTTTCAGGCTGCTCCGTGGACCTCTGAGGCAGCCCTGGTAGACTCAGACTGTTCTCTGTAGCAGCTGTCTCTTCCCCTCGTGGCAGACGGCCCTCACCACCACAGGGTTTAGGACAGTGCCATTATGGTTTGAATAATAATAGAATTACCTGGAGAACAGACAAGGCCCCGTTTTTACCATATCCAGAGCAGACGACGACTTCCAGGTCGGGCTCGGGGTTACTCTGAAACTGTGGGAGAGAAAAAGGATTTTACAGCTAATTGTATTGTCTAAAATAACTTTTGGCCCCAAAACTGACTAAAATAAAAGCTTTTGCATTATACATGACAGTATGGCATAACGCTCATCTGTCTCCATGGAGAATGTTCCAAAGTCTGGCTTTAAAAAGCCAGAGTATGGCAATAAAAGTCTTCTGATTCTGATTCTGATTAACTTTCTGCTTCCATGTACCAGTGGACTTTCCATAAAGAGAGAAAAAGAACTCCACACTGTTGTTAAAAGCTTTAAACCTTTACTGGCAATGAGGTAATGTGCGGATAGTGATGACAAAAGCAGAGAATAATTGTAAATATATTTTGTATTTTGCACCATCTCTGGCACGTGTCCTGCACAGTGCAGTAGTGGCATGAGCTGGCACTACCGTCCATGTCCCCTTTGCCACAAGCGGCTCCCTAATGTAATTACAATAAATAAATAGAATTAAACAATTTAGTCATTATTTTGCATCTGTAAAGGGACATAGACATTATTAATTCAACCTTTTCCAGCTCAGACCGTATCATAAAGACAAAAATAACAAAAATGTCCCAGTAGAACAAGAAAAAGTAACATGATAAATATTGACTGTTTCATCTCATAAACTGAACAAAGCGTCAGTGACGATAGTGACACGCTCCACATGAGTTAATATAAATATGGAGTAAGAAAAAAAAACAGTGTTACTGACCTCTTCAGACAAAAACGCAGGTTCTCCCATAGAAGCATTACCACATGGTCCAATGTTTAGAATACTGTCACACACCTGAGAACACAACATAAAACCATTACAATTTATACTCTCAAACCATTTTAATCTCATTTTAAACAGTGTTACCTCAAAGGAGAACGTGGCCAGCTGAGTTCCAGACTGGGCTTCACTTCCATAAACTTCTATCTCATCTACTTCATCTAATAAAACCACAGATAAAGTACTTATATAAATACAAGTACTCATGTTTAAATGCTTTTTAAAATATCACAGATTTACCAGTCCAGTTTGCAGAAGACTCAACTCGCTTCTTTTTAGTTGGAGGTTCTTCCTGATCATAAGACTCTGAGTCAGTGTTTATCCTGCGTTTAAAACACTTACAGTCGTGTTTATACTGTACCTGTTTGTCTTTGTCTTCATCTTGTGCCTCTTTTGCGTCTTCTAACCTCGTTTCCTGCAGTTTCTCTGTGTATTTTAAAAGCAGTGAGTTTCCAAGTCGAGATCCCAGGAAGAGATAACCTGGTTCCATAGTCACCATCTTAAGAAGAAAAATAACAAACAAAATATGTAAACATCAAACCTGGTACTATGGATCAAACCTGGACGACTGAGGGATTACACGGACACAGTAAACACAGAGTGAGGAGCAAACACAGAGTAAGGAGCAAACACAGAGTGAGGAGCAAACACAGAGTGAGGAGCAAACACAGAGTGAGGAGCAAACACAGAGTGAGGAGCAAACACAGAGTGAGGAGCAAACACAGAGTGAGGAGCAAACACAGAGGGGCTGTGAACTGTGTACAGTTTGTGTTAAAACTGCAGAACACACAGCTCCTTGTTGTTTACTGTTAACACGGCGACAAACTGAACTGTGTCACCTGTGAATGTGAAAATCCTGTTCTGTCTGTAAATGTCTCAAATATAAGTTATTTAAATGAAGCTAGTCCCTACAGTCTAATGGATTATATATAAAACATATGGACATAGCTAACCTGCTAGCCACCACATTCCAAACAGGAAGTGATCATGGGTGCACTTCCGGCTCCATCGACTGGCTCCAATTTCTATTGAAAAACTGCGTCCCCTCTCTCTGTAACTGCTGCTGTCAGACTTCTCATTTAGGGTTTTTTATTTAACTATTGTGTCTTAATAACAGACAAATCAGGCGCCTTCTTTCCCCGAGGTCGCTCCTGCTAGCAACTGCACTGTCTTTTAATCTATATTTGTTTTTAAATGTATTTTTAATCATTTTACATTGTTCTATTTGTATTGTATATGTATGTATGTACGGCGACCTTGAGAGCCTTGAAAGGCGCCTAACAAATAAAATGTATTATTATTATTATTATTATTATTAACAGGTTTGATTGACAGCGTTGCTAAGTGTCTGCTTCCTGCTCGAGCAGTGGTGCAGGTGGTAAGGGGCGTTACCCTCCACATCTTCACTCTGGATTGGCTCTTTGGTTGCTATGATACTCACAGTCGGAATTCCAAATACGCAACTCGGTCTAAATTGGCCCCTGTAACTGCTCTAGCCTCGATGAGCTTCAGAGTAGTTGAGCATATTTTTAGCCGTTGCTATGGTGATGTCATTGTCATGTCATTGTCATGTCATGGTCATGGAGCAGAGCAGTGATACAGAATGTGATTTAACTGTTGCCGGAACTACTTCTACGTTATGTAGAATTAACGGACTGCAGTGAGTCTTTGGAATTCTCACTGACGGTGTATAACACTCTGTAACTCTCACTCTTTTTCACAAAGATAAGAACATGTTGTTAGAGAGGGGCTTACACATGTGGTCAGGACACTGGCAGCAGCTTTGTCAAAGTGAAACGCCCTCACGCTCCTCATTCCATCTGTGATCAGAGTCAACACGTAGCTGCAAGAGAAGAACAGTATGATTCATGAACATGGGAACAGAGCTGTGAAAATACTCAAATGTTTTTATCAAGACAGATTCAGTCAGTGATGAGCTTGGGTCATTTTAATGGACAGGTCAGCGTTACGGTCCTCTGCCTCTGTCAGACGTGGAACTTGAGGTATTTATTATTTACTTTTTGTTTGTTTTAAATGGCAATTGTAAATCTTTCCATTTCATGTAGAAAATTAATATTGTTTTTATTGAGACGAGATCAAATTTAACTGAAAACTGACTGATCCATACGAGATGTGTTTTTGTGATATAATCATATGAAAACATGTATAAACATATACACACATATACACTTGTAAAAACATGTACAAACATATATATGCTCACATTTCCCCTCCTTTTAAAGAAATCACCATCTTGTCGTTGGCGATGAAGTCGGCCTGGGAACAGTCCAGTGTGATCTTCACTTCTTCTTGAATGCCTGAGACACAAAATTTACTGTGAAAGTTTAAGGCCCAAACAGAAAAGGAGCGTTTCTTTCCGCACACTTACGCAGAGGGAAGGCCGTGGTGCCGATGGTCTGAGAGTTCAGAGCAACGCCATACGGAGGGACACTCTGGTTTAAGTACAGCAAGGAATTAACCGCAAAGACGACCACGCCGCCTGAACATAAAGCACATGTGTTATACACACGCTTAAAGCTGCACTACGAAACATTTCAGTAGAGGGTCCGCCACCTGCTTGACTCTATAGATGTCAAAGGTTTTTCCTGGAATGTCCTACAGTATGGCATTTAATCTAACTATCTCCATGGAGACAAACAGGCTACATCACATGTCAGATCTGTGGAGAAGTGGGCCCACTAACAGAAATAATGCATGTCTTTGATGTAGTTTTGAGAAATAAAAACACCAAAATGTAATAAAAACAGGATATATTTGTTTAATGCCATACTGTGCAACATCCCAAGCAAAGCAATGACATCACCATGGAGACAAGCAGATGACAAACCCCCCACCAGAGAAGTTAGGCAGTGCACCTTTAAGGATGAGCTGCAGTTATAAAAAGTATTAAAGTTTTTCTGATCTCACCAATTGGTTTAGGAACAGCCATGACCTGAGTGCAGTCAAACGGCAGGTTGCTCAGGGACCAGATGACAGGGTGGACCTTCTGCATAATGTTGAGGGAAATGGCAACGATACTGCAGGTGTCCTGCCGCACAGCTACACGCCTAAATGATAAAATGTTTAAAACATGAGCATCTCATCTGTAGAGTCTCAAACATATCAAAACATATTCAAACACTGACCCTGGCCACGTCTGATTGGGCTCAAACAGAATCAGTAATGTGGGCTCATAATATCCATGGAGGAACTTCATGTCGATGATGTTCAACAGCTTTTCATCCAACTCTCGAACGTCAATGATGTAACTGGGCAGAAAACTGGACTTGGGGCTGAACACAAGGCAAAAGCAATGACTTTTATTAAGAATATCATTTGAAAATTGGATGGATTCAGTCACTGATTTTGTAGATAGATGGTACAGAAAAACTGCAATATAACAAATAAACATGCCTCACAACCAGGTTTTACCCTTTGGTAGAGCTAAAACAAACAAGAATAAGACAAAACCGGTTTAATACTGAATATGATCATGCTTGCACATTTATTACAATGTGTTTTCATAACATATCCAAGATATTTGTGAACACAGACGCCCACTATATCCACTCAACATTATGACAAAAACCTGTAATTTTAATCTGACCTGCTTCTATCTCCTTTAAATGTTATAGTGTTATATGTTAATGTCTAAAGAAACTTATGACGTCATTTGAAACCACGTAATATAATGCAACGGTAAACATACCCTTCCCCAACTCCGCTCTCCTGCTCATCCGCGAGAGTGTCCTTTCTGAATGGCAACACCACAAGCCTTGTGCCGTATATCAAAGACACAGCACAGCGGTTCTCTGGGTCCACTCGGACAATAGGGATGTGCACATTTTGGACAAACCCATCCTGAGAAATAAATGGACATTATTTGAGACATGTATGTACAACGTTGCTTCAAACTGGACTTACCCTAAGTTCTGGTTCTTCAAAGTAATGAAGAGATAACGTCTTCAGGTCATGTGTCCCGGGGTCATACTCGACAACTGACAACTGAAAGCCAGCACAGAACAATACGAACAAATAAGCAAAAGTCTGCATTCATTTCACTAAATAAATTATTACCTTAGCATCTTTAAAACTGAGTAAAAGTGCATCTCTGGTTGATCCAACGAGCTGCACACTTTCCATGGACATTATGTTACCAAAAAGAGAGAAGGAAGCCACCTGCTCCAGCTTCTCTTTGCGAGGTTTGCCATCTGCAATCAAGACAAAAATATGATTTAAAGCTGTCAGTCAACTGGTAAATAAACAATAGAATAAGTGCACGTACCTGAAGGTTTGTCTGATCTGGATGAACTCTGAAGGACCAAAACATAAACATGAAACAAAAAGCTTCCAAATGTCCATGTACGCTGTGTAAAAGCAGTTACCTCCACATCATGGATGATTCTGTACACAAACAGCTGAGATGTTCCTCCAACGACGAGGTTCTTTTCTGTGCTGGAGATGAAGTTGCAGTAAACAGAGAACTCCACCGCAGTGGGGCTGTGGGCCTGTCTGTACACAGCATACATCCTGCAGGAGTCTCCTCACAACCTGAGAAAGGAAAAATGATTAAACTATACATGTGATGTGATACTGGAGGCATTAAACTGGTAACCTCTCAAACAGGCTCTGGAGCAGGAAAGACAGTCTCATTCTCTGTGTCATGAAGGCTGGGACTTTGGGCACATTTTGGAAATATATTTTAGCAATCAATGAAAAGATGGAGACATATTTGTCTTTTAAACAGATGTGATGCACACAGCAGATTCAACACTTTAAACTAGAGGATTCACTTTGTTAATAAGAGTCTGTGACATTTGTTTTTGTTGTTTTCAGACAGAAATCAGCCTCTGAGCGCTGGAGCTGTGTCTGTTCATCTGAAGTGTCCTCACGCGCCTCTGTTTTTATTAAAATATTCAATGAAACATGTCACGTACCTGCGTCAAACATGAAACAAACAGCAACTTTATTCAAAAGTCTAAAGTTCAGGTTTTATTCTGAACATTTCACCGCTTTAAACTGTTACTAACTGCTGGAGGTAGCTGTTAGCTTTAGCTGTTAGCTTCAGGCGCCTTGGCTTCTTCGTGGTTTGTTTTGGCGCATGCGCAGAGTGGTGGAGTACTGCCCCCTGTCGGTGCTCTCTGATGCATGTTATAAAACTGTCTCAGAAAACTCAGAAAAAACTCAGAAAACGTTTATTCCCATTTGTCCATTTGTCAGTGAACACAACTCACAAATTAAGAACTTTCTCGGTGATAAAGTGCAACAAAACACTGAATAATAATAATGGCTTACACTTGTAATGCGCTTTTCAAAGCCTCTCAAAGCTCTACACTAGAGTCATTATTCATTCATTTCCACACTTGGTGATGGTAAGCTACTATTGTAGCCACAGCTGCCCTGGGGAGACTGACGGAAGCGAGGCTGCCAATCTGTGCCATCAGCACATCGTCACTTTTTTTCCAACTAAATACAAAAACTTTACAATGTTTATTTTTTTGCTGTATGGGACATGATTTTACTATTTTGTCAAACTTTTTCATATACAGTTGTTAATTTGAAATCTACATATTTAAGTATAAACACAAAACAGTCACACAAAGGAATGAAGGACGCCTTTTAATGTCATGTCAGTATTTGTAAACATTCACAGGTTAAATGAAACCTTCAAACTCAGGTCTGTAATTCACAAAAAATTTAAGATCTGATTTTAACATTAAAAGTAAATACATTAATCTCCTAATCAAGAGAGATGTAAAAATCATCCATCCATTTTCTTCCTCTTATGCGGGGCCGGGTCATGGGGCAGCAGTCTGAGCAGGGACTCCCAGACTTCCCCCACCCCAGACACATCCTCCAGCTCCTCCAGTGGGACCCCAAGGTGTTCCCAGGCTAAGAGACACAGTCCCTCCAGCATGTCCCAGTGGGACATGCCCGGAACACCTCCCTAGGGAGGGGTCCAAAAATCAGAATAAAATATTTCAGAACTCAAATAAAAATCCAAGGAAAAATTTGTTTTTGCTGTAAAACATCGGACGATCAGACTCGGCCTCTGACCATATTTGGGTCCATCTTTATCGCGTTACTTTTTCTTCACTAGACTGGGACATTTTTGGATGATTTTTGTTTTTATGATCAGATTTAAGCTGTAAAAGTTTGAATAAATAACTTGTCTGACTCATCACAGATTCAAACGAACGACTTAAGTGTTTCATTCTGCTGTTTATTTATTGAAGCTCATGATTTTTTATAATATTGTACATTTAGAAGAGTTTTTGTGGTTTAAATCTGCTCTTGGGTTTTTGTGTCAGTGGGAGAAATGAGTTTCAGTATTTTTGTTTACCGTCTGTATTTACATTGCCGATATATCGAGCTTCAGAGTGTGTTATTTCGACGGGGCTAACCGTTAGCACCCTGCAGATGCTAACACCTCCGTTCATTCCCAGAGATGTGCTGACACGTGATGAGATATTCAGGAAACGCTTGTGTGTCGTTGAAGATGACGAACATGGTGGGCCACGTGATGTCGTCCGTCACACTGTCGTATCTTAAAGGGATATCCCCCGTCTCTTTTAAAGGTGCGGTCTTCATAGAGTGGTCCCCTTTGGTGTAGTCTCCGGTCAGAACTTTTGCCACAAAGATAAACTTATGTCCATCTACGTTTGGAGGAGAATACTGTTGTGATATGGACAAAGCGGAGTTCACAGCGAAATAGACGCCTTGGCCAAAGATGGTGGCTGTGGAGAGAGGACACGGGGTCAGATTTATTTAAACAGCTTCAGATAACCAAAGAGCTTCACATAAAAGCCAGATTAATAAACAGACTAGAGAGGGAGAAAATTTTGTATTGAAGTAAAAGTACAAGTCCTGCTGCCAAAATGTTATTGAAGTAAGAGACTTAAGATGTCGTCCAGGTCTGATCCACAGCAAAAGGCGAAGTTTAAATCTGTCAACTGGACGTCTTCACTCCTACGAGTCATTGAAAAGTCTTCGCTCCTACAACGGCTTGTCCAGTTGACAGATTTAAACTTCATCTTTTGCTAAGAGACTTAATACACATGTAAAACACTCAAAACACAAATACTTTAAATGCCATTTTAGATCAGTCTTTCATACAAAATGCTCAGAGCTGGTGACGCAGGTCTGTTATGTGCGTTTGTAAAGAGAGGAGGCAGCAGTGAGATGATGGTACAAACCGTTCTTTCCACAGAAGCTTCTGTTGAATCCGTGGACACAGATTTCTTTGACGCTGCTTTCGCTCGTGCCGTGGTAAAGTGTGCGCTCCACCTGAGGATAAACGGCAGCCTGCTGCACACTCGCCTTCTTCAGCTGGTACTGGCTGTACAGCAGTTTGTTCATCAGTTTGTCCACCTGCCGAGCAAACGCACTCATTAAAACTAAATACTTTTTTACCCCACTGTAATGATTGCGTTGTAGTCAGCCAACAAATATTTATTTTCCACCATAATTTGCAAATAAATAAATTAAAAATCAGACAATGTGATTTACTGAATTCTTTCCCCCCATTCTGTCTCTCATAGTTGAAGTGAAACTATGATGAAAATTACAGGCCTCTCTCAGCCTTTTAAGTGTGAGAACTTGCATAATTGGTGGCCGAATAAATACTTTTTTGTCCCACTGCATAACTACAATACACTCATTAAACTGTAGCTTTTCACAGTTATCTTTAAACTCTGGATGCATGTGGTTCATGAAAATCTGCTGAATCGAGTATCAGCTTTAAAATATCAGCCGACGTCCTGGTTGCACCTGTGAAATATGTAATAAAACTATTTACTGGTCAAAGTTGGTCTAAGTCTCTGTTTGAACTTTTATTTACACATTTGTCAGACTATGTTTTTGTTTTTATGAAAATAAAGTGTATTTTAGCCCCTGTTCTGGTATCGGTCGATATCAGGGATCATAGTGACAGAGCAGTGCATCCCAGGTATAAAATAAAATAATAATAATAACATCATTATTATTATTGATTATAATATTTGACCTTGACAATACGGATCTGGCTGTGGTATTGTTGCATTGTTTCGTAGAAATTCTTCACGACCGTCTGAAACTCATCAGAGTCTTCGTCGACTCTCGTGGCTCCGGGCAGGTTTGACAGGAGAGAGTAATCTTCATCTGTAACACAAGTTTCATTATTTATACACGCACTGTCTTTTGGTGAGAGAGTCTCATGTCTCTATTCCAGGTCAGGCTTTACTGCATCTCTACTGCATCTCTACTGCGCCTCTACTGCGTCTCTACTGCGTCTCTACTGCGTCTCTACTGCGCCTCTACTGCATCTCTACTGCATCTCTACTGCATCTCTACTGCATCTCTACTGCGCCTCTACTGCGTCTCTACTGCGTCTCTACTGCGCCTCTACTGCGTCTCTACTGCGCCTCTACTGCGTCTCTACTGCGCCTCTACTGCGTCTCTACTGTGTCTCTACTGCGTCTCTACCGCGTCTTTACTTCACACGAAACAAAGCAAACGTCTACTGTGACAATACTTATGACAAAAAACAAATGCAACTTTTTACAGTTAAGTTGTAAATCATACTTTTGAGCTACTGTCAGACATAAACCGGTTT
Organism: Periophthalmus magnuspinnatus; assembly: GCF_009829125.3. NCBI lineage: Eukaryota > Metazoa > Chordata > Actinopteri > Gobiiformes > Gobiidae > Periophthalmus > Periophthalmus magnuspinnatus. The sequence goes on along the minus strand of NC_047136.2, from coordinate 40,823 downwards.
TGTCATTTTGCAGAAGAAATACTCATATTGTGGATCTCGGAGACTCCGTGTCTGACAATCAGCTGAAACATATAATACAGTTGAAATTCATAAAATAAAATAATATCCACAAGTCTGGACGTATCATTGGGTTTGATGATGACGATGGTGTCACATTTAAAAATACTAAAACATTCATACTAAAAAGGTACGCCATGTAACCTCTGGTGGGGTGTATGCTTTCTGTTTGTCTCCATGGTGATGCTTTACCTGTAATGTTCCATAGTATGGATTTAAATCAGCTGGATTTGAATAAATGCATGATATACAGGTTTAAAACCATATTGTGCAACATACCAAAGCAATAACATCTCCATGGAGACGAGCAGATGATAGACGCCCACCAGAAAAGTTCCATAGTGGACTTTTACCTGGTAGGTCTATTTCTGCCTGATCTTGTGGAACGATGGGGAGTCTGGAGATCTTCACCACGGCTCCTGATGCGATGTTACGAGCCTCCATCTTCTGAATGTTTATAGTGTGGGGCTGATTGTCCAGTGAGACATCCAGAGTTTTGAGCCTCATTCTCCAGGCGTTGTCCAGAAGGACGGTCAGATCGGGCGGATACGGAATCTTCTGACCCATATCTGGGTCACATTGAACCCACTGAACTGTCCTTAAAATCTCCTTATCTGACACCATGTCTGACATGTTATGTAAAAGCAGTTTAATGTCAGGAATCGCGTCATCGACGAAGCTCGAAAACCCTGAAACGGTTATTATTGTACCCACGATATCGACTTTGACCGCGTGGTTTCTTCTGATCACATCCAAACACATTTTGTGGAAATTGGACATGCATTTCACACATCTGTGCTCAAACTTCTCCTCGACTTGTCTCTGGCTGACTTTCTTACCAAAGGCTATGTCCACGCGGATCAAGTCGGAGTTGTAACTTGCAAACACAACAAGCTTCAGAGTGTTGGCGGACTCGATGGTGTCCCAGAACGTTCTCTTGGCTGGTCGTTCTGTGGGTCGGACGTCCTGAACCATTTGCTTGGACAGTTCTAAGGCTTTTTGTAACTGTGTATCTTCATCCTCCATGGCCCACTGATTGGCTTCCATTGAGTACTGAATAGCTAAAGACAACTGAGCCTCTTCCTCCAGGTCGGAGGAAAAGCCGGCGGCTCCGGGTGTCGGGGCGTTTGATGAATCGTCTCCCTGCAGCAGTGAAGATTCTGAAGGTTCCTCTGCTGAGTACAAGTCCACACCGTCCATGTCTTCAGATGTGTCCAGAACATCTACGAGCCCCGGTGGATTCTCATCAATGACAGAAACAATCTTTTTAGCTTTGTCAATCAAATCTGCACAAAAGAAAACAAGTTAGAGAGAGAAGAGAAATGCTGAAAATAAGACTTTGAATAAGATTACTGCTGTTGGCTTCAGCGGCGTCAATCTGCATCACATCCCGAAAATCGAAGTTTTTATTAGACATTAACTTCCACGCACATTCAAGCATGTTCTGTAAGGAGATAAAAATGCAATGTTCTTAATAATAATAATTACAATAATAATGATAATAGTAATCATTTTATTATTAAGTGATTTTCAAACACTGACGAGCTCATGAAGCAGAAACATAATAAAAGCAACGTTAACACGTCTATAAGAGTTAAACAGACTCAGATTAAGTTTAAATTTTGTCAAAGAGCCACAGAAAATGAAATGCAGCAGAATAATACTAATGCCCTATGATAACAGATTAAAGCCTCAGTATGTAACATTTCCCCAAAAAATACACAAAAATAAAAGGTTTTCAATTTAGATGTTTATAACACTGAAAAACTGAAAAACTTAAAAACATGTTACTGTGAGCGGAATTGCATCTCCACAGACCTGGCTCTTACTTGCATCTCCACAGAACTGACTGCTTTTTCCATGGAAATGTTGTTCCTTTGGTTAAAACTTTCTATGTCCTTTGAATCATGCAGATGAAAGTTACATACTGTGCCTTTATCTGTACAAATAAGAACTTTAAAATTATGAAAAAGTAATTTAAGAAACTGTAAAACCCCTGAGATAAATCAATATGTTCAAAGCACATATATGTACAAATACTTCATATACTGTATGTATGAAAGTACTTCATATATGTACAGATATGAAAGTACTTCATTTTCTTTATAAGAATATGAAATACTCTGATAAGAATATTTTATCCTTGTTCTTTCCAAGGAGCAGGACTCTGAGATGAAATGATTAAATAAACATTATTTTGACATCTCCAGTTTAATTCAACCATGAAATCCCTTAAACATTTTTCAAAAAGACACAAACTTATTATAAAACTGAAACATGCTTAAGTCAGGATCTGCCAGAGGAGCTTCAGAGTGAGGTTTTCTCTCAATGAAACAAACTGTTAAAGGCCCGAGCAAACAAACATATGTCACACCCCAGTCTCTCCTCACCCAACGCCTCCCCCCGAACACCTCACACCTGAAACACCTTCCTCCTGAAACGCCTCACACCTGAAACACCTTCCTCCTGAAACGCCTCACTCCTGAAACACCTTCCTCCTGAAACGCCTCACACCTGAAACACCTTCCTCCTGAAACGCCTCACACCTGAAACACCTTCCTCCTGAAACGCCTCACTCCTGAAACACCTTCCTCCTGAAACGCCTCACACCTGAAACACCTTCCTCCTGAAACGCCTCACACCTGAAACACCTTCCTCCTGAAACGCCTCACTCCTGAAACACCTTCCTCCTGAAACGCCTCACACCTGAAACACCTTCCACCTGAAACACCTTCCTCCTGAAACGCCTCACTCCTGAAACACTCCTTTAACCCATATTAAAGTGACAGTGATAAAATAATCACATAAAGTGGTACCTTGCTCTGCGGCGCCTCCCAGGGGACCATCTCAGGAAAGATGCAGACTTGAAACTTGGTCTGCATGTCGTTGTACATTTTCTTGCACTCGTCCGTCTGCCAGAAACGCGTGACCCCGGGAGCATTCACCGTGATGGTTCTGGTGCAGATAGAATCGACCAGGCCCTGGAGAACTTCCTCTGCAATTTGACACGCAGTGGGGTGACCATAGATCTGAGAACATTTAAAAACACAATTTTAACATTTTAAAAGATTCAGTTGAATTATACACAAACCTGAGACTAGTTCACTGAATATACTGCCCCATGTGGAGACATGAAGAACATCATGTGAGGTCTTTGTGTTTATATTAGTTTAGTGCTGGTGAGTTTGACCTCTGGAGAAGATGTAGCTCCAGCAAGTCCAGCAAATATATAAAATAAAAAAATAAAACATATACAATAAAATTGTAATGGTGAAGCCAAACCTGAGAACTTATTTATCAATGTATTTAGTATGAATTATATTGAAAACCAGTCTTGTTCTTGTGGACCAAATGTGTCGTGTTCATCATTGAAAAAAATTTTGCCCAACAAAATTTTAGGCAAATCAACAAGAGACAAGCGCTGATCTGAGCAAAATGAGTCTTTAAAACAGTGACGCACAGTTCAGAGGTCACAGAAACCATCATTTCATTTATTGGTTTATTAGGACAGTGAACAATTACATTAAGCACAGTGGCAGATACGTTTGTATCAGATTGTAGGTCATAACTAATTTCCATCTGTAGTCCTGGGAAGGGGAGACAACACACACATAAAACAACTTTACAATATACAATAAAATAAATATTTATAAGTTAAAAGTGCACTGTGTAATGTAATGTAATGTAGTGTAATGTATTGTAGTGTAATGTATTGTAATGTAATGTACTGTAGTGTAATGACGGCTCATAAAAAGCTGTAAAAATCAGTCATGTTCTTTAGAATTTCTGGAAGCCCATTCCATTCCTTGATGGCTTTATAGGAAAAGGCTGCTTGAGAGAGGGCAGACTTTCTTTTAGGAACATTGCAGTCACCTCTAGACACAGACCTTAACACTCTACTTGTAAGAGCGAGGCTGGATGTAGGTCTTAAGAGGAGGTGGGGCGGCGTCATGTAAAACTTTATGGACCAGACGGATATCAGAGTACCTGATCAAGTTGTCGAAACTTAGTATTTTATATTTTTCCAAAACATGGCAATTATGGTAACACCTTGGCTTTTTATCCAGAATTTTCAGGGCCTGATTATGTAAAGATCTAAGAGATTTTAGAGCTGTTAGGTTAGTCTGAGACCATGAGGATATGCAATACAAAATATGAGATATGATCATGGCATCAAAGTAAAACTTTGCAGCTTCTAGTGATAACGCGTTCCCAATATGTTGAAAGTTTGCAACGTTAAACTTCAAGACATTAAAGGTCTTTTTAATGTGATTTTTAAAGTTAAGTGAAAGGTCCAATATGACACCTAGATATTTAACTTCTTCAACATTTTTGATCATGCGATTATCCACCTAAATATTTGGGAAGACATTTTGAGGTTTTTTGTTCGAGAAATACATAGTGACCATTTTCTCAGTGTTCAACACAAGGCAGGAATTGTTAAGCCACTCTAGTGCTTTTGCCATTGTGGTGGATAGCTTAGTGGCAACAGAATTAGCGTCAGAATCATGCAGAAAAAAGACTGAATCATCAGCATACATTAAGACTTCTACATCACTGCAGATGGAGGGCAGGTCATTAATGTATAGACTGAAGAGCAATGGCCCCAAAATGGACCCTTGGGGCACACCTGTAGTACAGGCGAGGTATGGTGAGGTTTTATCTTTTATTTTTACGCATTTGTAACGGTCCGCTAAGTATGATTGAAACCAATTCATAGTATTTGCAGATAAATGTGCAAATAATGTGTTTGTGTTACACTGGACAGTTTATGAGGACATCATCGTTTAAGGCTTTAACCGTGCAGATGTTTTATAAGGACATCAGCCTTTCTTCTGAATGTGTTAAATTGAGGCTTTAGAATAATATATATATTTTTTTAATTTAAGGTGTAATCACTATTAGAGGTCATACATTACACAACACTGACTCTTGCTAGAAAACTCATTTCCTCAGAAACATGAATGAAACAAAACACAACTCCAGGAATGTTTAAGTAATTCTGTAAAATCACCTAAGCAACAAACTGAAACTAACACACCTGTTTGTTTACAGTTTCTCTGTGGTTAGTTCCTCCTTTCACATATTTATTTATTTATTTTGTTGGCATCACTTTAAAGAGTCAAAAACAAGATAAACATAAATACAACTGTTATGTGCCTTGTCATTATTACAGGTTCAACGAGGCTAAAACTATAGCAGCTGCTTCAATGTAAAACCAAGTGGAGCACTTACCACCTGATGACATCACAAGGTGGAACAGAGTGTTTCAGTTTGAGAAAAGAACTCAGCCAAAACATCCAAGACTGAATGAAACCAAACACAACTTCAGGCATAATTTTGATGAGGAAACAACACCATAGCACAGATCAGTATTATAGCTCCTTTTGTTAAACTAAATATGGATCCTCACCTTTAACCCACACACGTCCTCCGTCTCCACCGGGACAATGGACACCTGGGTCATGTCCGCCAGCAGCTGATGTGAGTGGATCTGGATGTATTTAAGTTGTCCCGGCTCCATTTGAATGAACGTCTCCCTCTCTATAGGCGTGGTGAGAAAAGTTAAAATAGCCGCCTTCTTTTCCTCCTCCATCCCTTTCAGAGTCAACACGTCCAGATTCCCTCCACGTTCGGACACGGTCACACATCCCAGAGTCTGACAGAACTCCTTCCATTCCCGACAGTACAGCGTGCTCTCGTATTCGGGATCCACTCGCACGCTAAAGCCGCTCACCTGTGATTCTAACAGAACACCTGCTTGCTTTGCAGAGTCTTCAGATGTGGACGTCACCACCGCGCTGCAGTCAGACAGTGTATATAAAGTCATTACGCCTGATTGGCTCATCATTTGTACGAGCTTGTCCTTTACATCTTCCTGTGCTAAAAACTGTGCTTTCTCATGCGCTAGAGTAAAAGTGATTTGAGTCATGCTGCTAAAAAACTCCGTAAGTCTCTGTTGTATCTGGTCTATTTCAGATCCTGTTGGACCTGTCACCGAAAGGCCGTCCTTGTCGATCGAGATGTTGTAATCTGGGAAGGATTTTTCGATTTCTTGAGCTAGTGCACTTTTCTCAAACAAGGCGAGTTTTGGCGAATCTGTGATGGCCATAAGTTGAGTTGTGACTTGGACCTGGTCTGTCTGGGACTCGTCCATCGTTTCGACTGTGTCAGTGGGAGAATGTGGTGTTAAGGCGAGTGGAGGCGGGCTGTTAGCATGAGCCAAAACAGGAGCCGTCTGCATCAGAGCGTCTTCTTGTTCTACAGAGGCTTGGCGGGTGATGGCAGGGATGACGGGCTGAGGATGTGGAGATAGTGGAGGCGGTGGAGGCGGTGGAGGCGGTGGAGGCGATGGAGGCGGTGGAAGCTGGAGGAAGTCAAAGTAAGGCTTTACCACCAATTCTGTGTTTCCCAGTTTGTGAGTCTGGCTCAGGACACAGCTCACAGCTGCAAAGACAAACAGACGTGTCATTATAAAAGTGATTCTATTTCTTATGTTGTATACAGTGGCAATATCGCGGTTCACCCTTCGTGATCTCGCTGTTTCGCAGATTTTTCCAGTGCAACACTACACACTTTTTTATAATGTATGAACGTGCATTGTGATCTGCAACAAACCAAGAGACTACAGACCACCGTCCATCGATCTCCTCTGTGCCATGTCTCAGCTCAGAATGAGTTCAGCCCGATAAATTTACATAAATGTTCGATCGACAGTACAGGAGAGAGGCGGCAGTACGAAGAGGCGCAGTCAGAGGAAAAGAAAGAAATGTGAGAAAACGTTTTACAGCTGCAAAACATAGAGAATAATTGTAAAAATTTAAGCTTAGTGCCTAGTGCAGGTTATTTCTAGAACTTGACTCCCGCAATAAACGAGGGACCACTGTAAATGCTTTTGCGAGTCACTAAGAAACACAAATACACAACAGTGTATTTGTTGAAATAAAATTGTTGAATTGTTTTTGTTTTGTTAATTAATTTAACAAAACAAAAACTAAAAAAACAGGACGACAGGGCCTTTTCTCTGCTTCGGTTTGAAGGTGTTGCGATTTATCAGAACTGGTATAAGACCAGACAGTCACACAAACAAAGCAGAAGTGTTTTTTTTATCATTGTGGTACCAAAATCAAATCCTCATAATCAAAATTGAGTTTGTAATAATCACTACATCGACTTATCAATATATGACATACATGACATATATGATATGAAATATATCAATATATGAAATATTAATATGTGAAAGATGGAACAAAAACTTCTGGGGGTTAATGTTTATCGTGGGCCTTTTTGAAAACATAACTTCTGACTCATTATAGACACAAAATCACGTGTTACACGTGTCAAGTGTTACACATGTTATTTATTTAAATAATATTGTACATTTAGAACAGTAATAATTCTGTTTAATTGTTTGTTTCAGTATTATCATTTATATTTCCTTCAGTGACATTTCACTGTGTTATTGTGAGAGGTCAAAGTCTATTGAGACTGAGCTTAAAAACGAGGGCTGAACTTACAGTCAAACCGCACAAAGGTGACTACGGCGACGCCCTCTGACCTCATGACCACGCCCTTCACCCTTTGACCTCCTCCACGCTGGCTCTCAAAGTACAGACAGAGCAGGTCGGCGGTGGTGCCGGGGTGGATGTTCTCCACTATGATGGAGTCTGTCTCGGTCACTTCTTCGATAGTGACCTTTGCTTTGCTCAGGGTCCGATTGGAGATTCTCTCGCTGAGCTTCTGAAAATCTGTAACATCAAACAATATCATTAAAGGAGCATTGTGGAACGTTTCTGGAGCTGGTTCACTACGTGCTTGTCTCAGTGGAGATACTGTTGCTATATGTCAATAATGTTCCTCACTATGGCATTAATTACAGGGGTCTCCTATCTACAGAAGTGATCTGTGACTTGACCTGGTGTTGACCTCCATGGAGTTATATTTATTTAATGCCATACTCCTGAACATTCCAAACAAAGCAATAATATCTCCATGGAGAGAAGCCGGTAGAGAACAGTTACACAGTAGAGCTTTAGGTGATGTAGACGTAACATGCCTTGTGCTAGCGGCTGGCTGAGCTGGATGAGGATCTGGGTTCTGTCGGCCAAGGGGAGCAGGCTGTAGTCTTGATCTCCGAGGGCCATTTGGACTTCCACAAACAGTTGGATCGTCTCGATGCTTGTGCTCGGGTTGAATCCCTTCAGGACAAATCGACACGGGTCTTTGGAGGCGGGTTTCCTCACGATCAGCTCCGTGTTATGAATCACATGATGGTCTTTGGAAAGCACCCGAGCGGCAGCTTTAACAAACACAACCACAGAACTGTCAGTTTTTAACTATTAACTAGCGATGTCTATGAACGAGCCGGCTCTTTGAACGATTCCTTAATGTGAACGGATGGATCTATATCTAATTTTTTAAAAGAATCAAATCTTTTTCTTTGTTTCTTTTTTTTTTTTCTTTTTCTTTCTTGCATTTTCATATTAATTAACTTTGAACCATCAGAAGAATCAGGCAGCATGAGAGAGATTTGTGCACAAAAACAAAACAAAACAACAAACATCATAATAACTGTTAGATTTTTAAATTATTATTATTATTGTAGTGCAGTGTTTTATTTTGATTATTCATAATTTTAAAGAGTAAACTCAATCACACTCTCATCATTTTTTAAACACATCTGAGCCCTGTTTGTGTCTCTCAGTGATTATTTTTTGGTTAAAATTTGTTCTCACATTGGCTTCTGTTGTATGAATACATAGTAAAAGAGACAGTTTTTTGAATGGCTCTTTGAAATGAACCGAACCAAAAGAGTTAGATCCCCTTAAAGCACCAAAAGTCCCCAGATTATTAATTACAAGATCCTACATGGCTCTCACTCAGTGCCTCTCACTCATGTCATGCTCTGCCTCCAGTTTAAACCCTAAAGTCTATGGGTTTCATTAGGATGAGATTCAATAGAGATTTAACGGAATACACTGCCCCCGCAACCCGGCCCCGGATAAGTGGAAGAAAATGGATGGATGGATATTAAGTGAACTGGATGTAGTGAACATCATGTAGAGACAGATGTGGGCAGATTATCAAAATGCTGATAATATGATGAATGATGTTTTGAAGACGAACACACTTTGAATAGCAAGTATATTGTTTATAATAAATAAATTAAATGTTATTAAAATGTAAAACTGCTGTAGACGTGCATATAAAAGGTATAAAGTGATTGTCTGCACTTTCATGGGTCGTTTTAAAGTCCTTTCATATCTATCTGATTCTTAAAGCTTAAAGATTTTAAATGCATTTTCAGCACATTTCTACAGGACTGGCATATCTGTCATCATTATCGAGACATTCATTTTTGTCCACACCAAAAAAATAACTTTAAATAGTTTTGAACCTAAAAATCAAAAGAACACCATTTCAAAGCTCCTCGCTTCAGTCTTACCTTCTGCCTCCTCAAACACCAACACGGCACAGTGTCCCGTCTTCTCCACAGAGACCAGATGGCCTCCTCCAGACCTGTGTCTGTTCTCAAAGTACAAGGTGAGCAGCTCATCGTCCACGCCTTCAGGAAGCCCCAGCACCTCCACCACACGGCCCTGCTGGATCTCTGTCATCCTGAAAAAAACATTATTACTATAGCACATTTACAATATAGACGGTATGCAGCATGCATTTTATCTGAAGAGGACGTGGGTATCCTGGGGGGCTGGGTATGGGGGGGTGTGGGTATACTGGGGGGCTGGGTATAGGGGGGTGTGGGTATGGGGGTGTGTGGGTATACTGGAGGGCTGGGTATAGGGGTGTGTGGGTATACTGGGGGGCTGGGTTATACTGGCGGTGTGTGGGTATACTGGGAACACACACACCCCCATGTGTGGGTATGGGGGTGTGTGGGTATACTGGAGGGCTGGGTATAGGGGTGTGTGGGTATACTGGGGGGCTGGGTTATACTGGCGGTGTGTGGGTATACTGGGAAGGGGGTCTGGCTCTGACTTTTTTATGCCCACTTAATGTTCCTTTCGCACTTGTAAATATGTACTTCATGTTGTAAATATTGATTTTTGCATAATTAAAATGAAAAAATAGATATAAAATTATGATTCAACAAATATTCAAGGCCAGTTTCACTTCCCTGCTTCAGTGACGAGCCAGATTTCCTATTGATTTCAATGATTTCACTGTACTTCTCTAAAGGTTAAATTCACAAATGTTTATCACAACAAACAAAATGCATCTGAACAATATTCCTTTGCGCTGGCCTCATCTGTGTTAAATGTGTTTTGTTTATAGAACATGATATTATCTGAACACAGCAATAACAGAAATAAAGAGTTCACGATTAATGTGAATTGTAACTGTAAACACTTGTCATGCAATGTGTAAACAAATGTCATGGTCAGCCTCTCATCTGGAGTTCACTTTAAGTTGTTGTTCATTTGTTTGGTTAAAAGACCTATATCAAACTAAATTGACTCTTGTAGTTTTAATCCATGTTCTAATGCTGTTCCCTCCTCAAAAACAAACATGTGTGAATAAAACAAAACACAACTCCAGGTCTGAGTAACCCTTTATTATTAGTCTGTTACATCTCCAAAGCTCAAAATGCTCGGTTCAACCTTGTGATGTCATCAAGTGGTAGTTTCCAAGTTAACAGCTCCTTTTAACTTTAATACAGTCGAGATAAGCGGCAATTCCAGAGTTGAAATTATGCACATGATTCTAGTGAAGGTGTGTGGAGTTTAAGTAATGGGAAAGTTCTTAAACTGAGCAAGACAGTGTTTAAAGAGTGCAAGAGAGTTTTTAAAGGGTGCAAACGAGTGGGTGAGAGAGTTTTTAAAGGGTGCAAACGAGTGGGTGAGAGAGTTTTTAAAGGGTGCAAACGAGTGGGTGAGAGAGTTGCAGATTGGGTGATTATTTATGTTTTGATTTGTGTGATTTTAATGTCTTTCTTATTCAGTAAAGCACTTTGAATTACCTTGTGTACGAATTGTGCTATACAAATAAACTTGCCTTGCCTTGCCTTTAAAAACACAGTGGTGCACTTCCTGTATTACCACATGATGACATCACAAGGTGGAATAGAGTGTTTTCAGTTTGAGAGAAGAACTCAGCCTAAATCTGCAGGGTTTGTGTGTTAAACATGTGTGAATGAAACAAAACACAACTCCAGGTCTGTTTGTGACGAGGAAACATTATCACAGAGATCAGAGCAGTGCATTATGGGTCTTTCAGGTCTGGATTCCTCTGACAGTGACTCCACATTCTGCCTTTTATTCCTCAAGAAAAGATAAAGACCTTTTTTTACACCTCGAAATGTGAACAAACTTAAACAAAACACACAGGTGAGAGTCCAGGAAAGCACGTGACCATTACTGGCGAATTTATTACATGTTTATTATGTTTATAACATGTTTAATACATGTTTATTAGATGTTTGTTGCCTTTTGTGCGGGAGGTATAATGCAGCTGTTTAACGTCCACAGCTTTAGTTTGTTAGTGCACTAGTTCACTTAATTTGGGGTATAAAAGTAGATTTGTGACTTTTAAACGTGCATTCACACGATTAAATGTGGTTCAATGTGATTAAATGTAGTTAAATGTGAGTAAATGTGATATCCGCCGCTCTGTGTCCTGACGAGGACAGAAAGCGAAAGTCTCTTCATGACTTGTTCTATAAACATAATATCGGCTTATTCGCTCTTTAAGGTGACGCTTGATCAACATTTACATTTCAAATGAATCTCTTTTCGTGTTTTATTAAACATTGACAGCACAAACTCACCTGTTTTCCACCGAAACATCTGCCTGGGTTGGTTGGACGAGTTTTTCAGAGCAAAGGGAACTTCCTTGTGCAGCTCGTTGGGCGGCTCTGCGTCAGCGTACGTCAAGCGTCAGCGTACGTCGTAAAGCGTCAGGTACGTCTTAAAGCGACAGTGCACATAAAGAACCGCTCTATATGCGATTATAGACTGTTTAAGTCAGTGATATATACAGTGTATGTGTCATAGACTGGATAAAGGAGTTATATAATACAGTAAGATTATTATTATTATTATTATTAGTAGTAGTAGTAGTAGTAGCAGTAGTAGTAGTAGTAGTAGTCCAGTCTCTCTATTATGGCTAACTTTTACATGGAACAATTTGAACAGGATGCATTGGTCTCATTTCCAGGCTCCTCCCACACATTGGTATTGATACGTGGATGACAACTGAACTAAAATCAAAATTCAAGATCTGGAACCCTTTACTGCACATATTAAACTGTTTACTGCATATATTACACGCTTTACTGCACATATTAAACCCCTTACTGCACATATTACACTCTTTACTGCACATATTACACTCTTTACTGCACATATGATTTTGGGCGTTACAAAAATAAAATGAATTGAATTGAATATATTACACTCTTTACTGCACATATTAAACCCTTTACTGCACATATTACACTCTTTACTGCACATATTAAACCCTTTACTTTACATATTACACTCTTTACTGCACATATTAAACCCTTTACTTTACATATTACACTCTTTACTGCACATATTAAACCCTTTACTGCACATATTACATTCTTTACTGCACATATTAAACCCTTTACTTTACATATTACACTCTTTACTGCACATATTAAACTCTTTACTGCACATATAACATTCTTTACTGCACATATTAAACCCTTTACTTTACATATTACACTCTTTACTGCACATATTACACTCTTTACTGCACATATAACATTCTTTACTGCACATATTAAACCCTTTACTGCACATGACTGTTTGCTGTAACCAACAATAAAGATCTACAGAACGATAACTGTGCCTCTGCGCCTGTTCTTCAGAACAGAAACCGACACCTTCTTAGATTGTACAGTAACAATAGGAGAGGACCAGTGTCTCCAAGTAGAAGTCTTCAGGAAACCCACACACACTGACCAATACCTGCTGTTTGATTCACACCATCCACTACAGCACAAACTCGCAGAAGGAAAGTTGGAACTATTCCTCACTTACTACCATCTGTGGGATTATAACTGAACGCCTCTAAGTCAGAATCCCCCCTAAATGAGATGATACCGTAGCGTTGTGGGTCTTTGAGTGGTCAAGGATTGCCGGCCTGCGGGGTTCAGTGAGCAGAGCCGTTCGTGATAGGGCTGGGGTCGCCCCTCTCCTATCTTGCACTTTATGCTTAAGGTGCTAAATCATTTGCAGATGACCTGAAAAACTTCAGAGAATTTTCAGACTGTTTGAGATTAAGGTCTATTTCAAACCAACAAACACTTAAAGACAGAAACTGGTTCATCCAAAGGACAAAACCCTGAGCCATAAACAAAGTCATGTGCCTACTCCATTCAGTGTAGTGAAGAGTACAGTGAACGTCACACTGGAGAAACTAAACAGACACTTCATAAGAGAATGAACCAACACAGAGAGAGAGCAGCTCAGGACCACAGTCTGCTGTTCATTTCCATCTCAAAGACACTAACCACTCCTTTGAAGAGAATGAGGTTCAGATCTGAGCCAGAGAAAAGAAATGGTTTGAGAGGAATTAAAGATAGTAAAGATATTTTTGTTAGGAAATACAATCCTTCCTTAAACAGAAGTGGAGCCTGAGATATAATCTATCCCCCATCTATAACTCCATCCTCAGACACAAAGCAAACAACGGAAACAAAGAGGACAATAGAGCAAGCCAGTAGGCCCATTAAGAGTAAAGGATTATGCTAAGTACTGTATGTCTCAGGCACAGTCCACACTTACTGTAGCTCAATAGACCTAGGCTACAAAAAGAAACTGTAAACAGAAGCTGTTTCCAGTTTCAGTGTTAGTTCCTCCTTCAGACAGATATAAGGCAGGAATCTGACCAGAACTGAAGCAGCGGATTGGACCAGCAGCCAAATGTCTTCACTCCTGTAACTTTTTGTCCAGTAATAGATTTAACAGTTTAGCACTGTGCTGAGGTTTAATGAGGCTTATGCTTAAATCCATTTTATGACTGACATAAAAGTCAAGACTCCATGTTGAAATGGGCCATAAACTCGGCTCATTAGACACAGAACAAAACAAAATGGCACTGCTGGACTTTTATTAGTATAATTTAGTAGATCTCCCACCTTTCTCCTGCAGACAGACCTCTGCCTCTGACCTGGGACACTCTCCTATAGATACAGCGGGATATATGGGCCAGCATACACAAATACAAACAAATTCAGCCTCATACGTGTGCAAACAAACCCTATTGTATAAATACAAAAAAATCAAGTCCCTTAAACAAACACATGTTTGTTCCTACATCTCAGAGGTTACGGCTGGGCCTGGGACCACAGGTGTCAGAGGGACAGCAGTGACTCTAATGCTGTTGTTGTGTCCAAGGCAAAGACTACCTCTGATCCTCTTTGGACCTCTGCTCCTCTTTGGACCTCCGCTCCTCTTTGGACCTCCGCTCCTCTTTGGACCTCTGCTCCTCTTTTCTTTCTTTTTTTTTTTTTTAAATTACAGTAATGGTATTGCAAATAAACAACAAAGCAAGGATGGAATATACAGTACTGAAAGTAAATGTATAAATAAATTAAATACGCAATAACAATATAAAAAATAGCACTAATACAGAATTAAAATAATAATAATAAACAAGTCCCTCAAAATAATTAAAAAAAGGAGTCCAGGTCTCTAAAAATTGCTGTATGGTTCTCTTTAACATGTATCTAATTTTTTCCAATTTCAAAAAATACATAACATCTCTTATCCATCTAGCGAAAGTAGGTGGGGATTGTTGTTTCCATTTAAGTAGGATGACTCTTCTTGCAATGAGTGAAGTAAAGGACATCACATCCCTTGCGTTGCTTGATAGAGAGGAATCAGTGGGGGTAATCCCAAATATAGCACTTAAAGGGTTAGGGCAAACGGCCTTGCTAAAAATCTTTGTGTATGCTTCAAAAATGTCAGACCAGAAGGGGGCAAGTTTAGGACAGGACCAGAGCATATGTATGTGATCTGCTGGCTGCCCTCTACAGCGAGGGCAGGAGGGATCTGTGTTAGGATACATGTCTGCCAAACTTGCATTGGTAAGGTGAGCTCTTAAAACCACTTTTAACTGTATAAGACCATGCCTCACACAGATCGAGGATCCAAGTGAGGCCCCCCACATCTCATCACTCAATGTAAGGCCCAAGTCAGTCTCCCACCGCCTTTTAATTTCCTCAAGTGGGGATGGACAAATGTTACTAATTAAGTTGCACAAAGTGGAAATGGACTTCTTTTTAGCTGGGGAAAGTGAGAGAATGCTGTCTAATAAAGTATCATTTGGCAGAATTGGGAAAGAGGGAAAGTTCTTTTGTACAAAGTTCCTAACTTGTAGATATCTGAAGAAATCTGATTTTGATAGCTGAAATGCCTGATTCAGATCAGAGAAGGAAAGAAATTGGCAATCAGAGAATAAATTACATATAGATTTGATACCCTTCATGTGCCAAGTTCGATAAGTAGCATCTAAAGAGTCAGGAGGGAAATTATGATTTCTCCAGACAGGAGCATAAATAGATGTATTTTTAAACCAAAATGGTTTCTAAACTGTGTCCATATTTTGATGGTTTGACTGACAATTGAGTTTGATAGTACAATGGAGAGGCAGAAGCACTTACAAGTGAGCCTAAATGGATATGGCTGGTGGCATATTCAAGGGACACCCAAGATTCAGGTTGATTGGTGTTGTCAAGATGGACCCAGTGAAGAATTTTTTGTATGTTACATGCCCAATAATAGTAGAGAAAATTTGGAAGTGCAAGAGCAGCTTTTTTAACTCTATGTGATCCACCTTTCCAAATGAAGGAGGTTAAAAGTTTATCAAATGATTTAAAGAATGATTTCCTAATAAACACGGGGATATTTTGAAAGACCTCATCTCAGCATCAAGTGCTGGCAGTTTTTCGGAAGAGACAGTGGGAAAAGCCAATTCATCCAAAAAGGAATTAATTTCAGGAAGATCACACCGATTTTCAGAAGTGTATAATTCTGCATACAATTCTTTAAAAGTGTCATTTATTTTGGCATGGTTAATAATTGTTTCCCCACTATCATCCCCATTGCTCATCTATATCTGCAATCATACGAGTTATATCAGTGAGTTTGGAGCTTCTTGCTTTATTTGTTCTTGAGCAGTAGGCTATTATCTGCCCTCTAAGATATGCCTTTAGGGTCTCCCACAGGAGTGCCTGACTTATGTCCGGGAATTTATTAGTATCAAGAAAGGACTTAACTTCAGTGGTTAAAACTTTAGTAAAGTCCTCATCTGACAGAAGATGACAGACAGTTGGTTAAAAACTGCTTCTTCCATCTGAGATCCATCTCTAAACTGAGGGCAATGTTATCTAAATCTGATCTGGAATTGATTATTCATGCTTTTATTTCTTCTCGTTTAGATTATTGTAATTCTCTTTTTACTTGTTTTAACAAATCTGCAGTCACTCGTCTCCAGTTGGTCCAGAACGCTGCAGCGAGGCTTTTGACAGGAACCAACAGAAGGGCACACATCACTCCGGATTTATCCTCCTTACACTGGCTACCTGTCAAATTTAGAATTGATTTTAAAATTTTACTTTTGACTTTTAGAGCTTTTAATGGACAGTCCCCTGAATATATTTCGGAAATGCTGGTTTCTTACACCTCTGGCCGCTCCCTCCGGTCTTCGGGCCAAAACCTTTTGAAGGTCCCCAAGACCCAGTTTAAAACTGGAGGAGACCTGTCCTTTCAAGCAGTAGCCCCTAAACTGTGGAATGCCCTGCCCTTGTCTCTTCGTGTGGCTGACTCTGTTGACTCCTTTAAAAAGCAGCTGAAGACACTGTTATTCAGACAAGCTTTTAGTTAATTTACTACTATTTCTTATTTTATCTGTTGAACATTTACTGTTGTTGTTTTATCTATTTTTATTTGCACTCTGTAAAGCACTTTGTGATTTTATCTGTGAAAGGTGCTATATAAATAAAGTTTACTTACTTAAGAAGTGTGTTGAATCTCCAGTTACGCCTTGGCCTGGGGCAGTCCGGTAACTCCAGAATAAAGGACAGAGCGGCATGGTCCGACACAGTTATACTACGATAAGTGCATGAGTGGATCTTTTCCAGTAGTTTATTCTCAATTAAAAAATAATCTATACGAGTGTAAGTGTGGCGAACATTGGAGAAAAAGGAGAAAGCTTTGTTTTTAGGGTTGTGGAACCTCCAAATATCAGATAAACCAGCACGTTTTTTTAAATTATTAATAACTTTGGCAGGCTTGCACAGTGATTGTGGCTTATTGGAGGATATGTCAAGGTTGGGGTCAAGAACACAGTTAAAGTCACCTCCTATTATAATATTGTTATTGTCTTGGCTGGGCAAAGTAGCAAAGAGCTTAGTGAAAAAAACACCATCGTCCCAGTTTGGGGCATATATAGACAGTAGAATAACAGGGGTAAAGAACATACGACCCCTAACTATTACATAGCGTCCTGCTGAGTCCGAGATGACTTCTAACTGAAATGGTATGTCCTTATGCACTACGATCGCAGTGCCCCTAGCTTTAGCACTGAAATTTGAATGAAAAACATGGCCAACCCAGTTCATCTTAAGTAATTTGGACTGGCCCTGTCCCAAGTGTGTTTCCTGGAGGAAGGCCACACCCACTCCCAACTGTCTAAGATAAGTATCTATTTTCTGTCTTTTAACCACATTATTAACACCCTTCACATTTAAAAAGACAAAAGTAATGCTATGATTTTTTCCATGTTTGGTTATGCTTGCCATAATAAGAAAAGTATTGTGATAATCTCAAAATGAGCCTGGAAACTTTGCAAATTGTAACAAGTCTGTGTGGACACATAAGGAGGTTGGAATGAAAAAGCGGAAGGGAAAACATTTAAAGAAGAAAAATAAAGATAATAAAAAGTAAGACATAAAAACTGCAATACTACTATAATATTAGAAACCAACATAATAAATATGCAAACTCAGTCCTTTAGTGAGTAACAAGGAAAAAACTCACTACACACTAAACTTCTTGAACTCTGAAAACCTAAATGAATGTCACATTACAACTATTGATTAATGTGAAACAGACGTAGCCCACACGTAAGACAGAAACAATGCTATACTGTACTGTATGATTTAAAGTAAAGAAAAACTGTAGGAAAAGTAACTGTAGGACAGGATAATAAAAATACAATGCTGGCTAAAGCATAAGGAACACCATGTTCGAGCATAAGGGTGTCTATCAGTGCACGTGGCACCGGGACACCCTAGGTCGGAGGTCGATGATCAACTTTGTTGTCGTGTCATCTGACCTCCGGCCACCTGTCTTGGACACTCGGGTGAAGAGAGGGGCAGAACTGTGGGTGGTTTGAACCCGCAAACCCACAAACACTTTAAGACAAAAACTGCTGCACCCAAAGGACAAAACCCCAAGCCATAAACAAAGTAATGTAGTCTATTCCATTCAGTGTAGTGAAGAGTGCAGTGAGCACTCCAAATACAATCTATTGAGCTTTCAGAATTTTATCAAATTTAGAAATGCCTGTTTGATGTATAAGACTTTACATGGTTTAGCTCCAGCCCCACTTAATGACTATATTAGGTACAGGTCAACTCTTTCATCTCGCTCCACCAGGGCCACAACCAGAGGTGACTGTGAGGGGCCTGACAGAAAAACCTCTTTTAGTCAAAATGTGTTTTCATATAAGGGCAGTGATCTGTGGAACAGTTTACCACCTGCAGTTAGAGACTCCCCCAGCGTCACTACTTTTAAAGGCCATTTAAAGACATGGCTCAGGCCAACACGGGTGTGTGATCATGTACAATAGTTTATAATGTTATAATTATTAAATAATTACCCGGTAATTATTTATTAATATTTTACTTACGGACAATATGCAATATACTAATGAATATTACCTTTGAGGGCACATGCAATATATTGTAGAATAGCACTATATAAGCCGGGTTATTTAGAAATTTCACCTTGCACCTTCTCTAAGTCTGTGATCTTGAGACTGACCATCTCTTTATGTCTGTTTGTTTTATTGTATTGTCTCTCTGGTGTATTGTTTTTACTGTGTGCATTTATTTTATGATTACATCAACCTGTCTAGGGACAGCAGATGGAAATTAATTAAATTAAATTCATTTATTTTTGTAACGCCCAAAATCACAACAACAGTTGTCTCAAAGGGCGTTCATGTTTTGGTTGATGGAGGAAACCGGAGTACCCGGAGGAAACCCATCCAGACACGAGGAGAAACATGAAAAACTCCACACAGAAAGGCCTGGGCGACCCGGGGATCAACCAAACCTTCTGCTGAGAGACATGAGCCACTCAGCCACCGAGATATACACACAAAAACACAACAACACACAAAAACAAAACAACAGGAAAAATCAGACAAAACAAGAAAAATCGGCCAGGCGAGGAGGAGGAGAGGGTCCAGCTGTCATCGGGGCATCTGAAAGAGATACACTCCACAGGGGGAGTGGGACAGGGGACAACATGTGAATAGCATTGCTGATGAGAAAATAGGGCAAAGTAGAGGATAGTGCTCAGGTTGCCATACTTCCCCCAGCTAGTTACTCCTACTGCAGCTTATCTTATCCCGGGTTTTAATAACCTTAACTCCCTCACTATGTAACCTGGTCTATACCGAAGAGGAAGGTTTTAAGCCTGGTCTTAAATACAGAGACTGTGGGGGCCTGTTTAACATCAGCAGGGAGTTGATTCCATAGCACAGGAGCTTGGTAACTGAATGCTCTCCCTCCCACTGTACTTTTGGACACTCTAGGAACCACTAATAGTCCTGCATTCTGAGAGCGGAGTGCTCTGTTTGGCTGGTACGGGACAATAGCATCTTGCAGATAGGATGGGGCCATACCGTTTAGGGCTTTGTATGTCAGGAGGACGACTTTGAATTTGATTCTAAGCTCGACAGGAAGCCAGTGCAGATATTTTAGTACAGGACTGATGTGGTCTCTTCTTTTAATTCCTGTTAGGACTCTGGCCGCTGCATTTTGGACCAACTGGAAGCTCCTTATAGTACTTTATAGTACTTTATAGTACTTTATAGTACTTTTGGGGCAGGCGGCAAGCAGGGAATTACAGTAATCAAGTCTGGAAGTAACAAATGCATGGATGAGTTTTTCAGCATCGTTTTTAGGTAAAATATTTCTAATTTTAGTTATATTTTGCAGGTGAAAGTATGCGGTTTTACAAGCTAGGTTTACATGGGCTGTGAATGAGAGATTTTGATCAAATAGGACTCCAAGATTTTTTACAGTAGGGCTAGAAGCTATACTCACATTGTCGAGTGAGATTATCTGGTCTGACAGAGAATCTCTTTGACCTTTGGGACCAACGACAATGACCTCTGTTTTTTCAGGATTTAAGAGCAGGTAATTCAAGGTCATCCAGGTTTTGATGTCCTTCACACAGGCACTGAGTTTATCTATTTGATCAGTCTGATTTGGTTTCATTGATAGGTACAGCTGAGTGTCATCAGCGTAGCAGTGAAAATTAATGCCATGTTTTCTGATAATGTTACCCAATGGCAACATATACAGAGTAAATAGGATTGGATCAAGCACAGATCCTTGTGGAACACCACAGGCTACTTTAGAACAGGGAGAGGTGCTCTGGTACCTATCTGATAGATAGGATTTAAACCATTTGAGGGCGGTCCCTCTGATTCCAATGTCACATTCTAACCTCTGCAGTAGAATGTTGTGATCAATGGTGTCAAACGCTGCACTGAGGTCCAGAAGGACCAGAACTGAAGCCAGCCCGTTATCAGCAGCTAGTAGTAAATCATTTGTTACTTTAAGCAGTGCAGTCTCTGTGCTGTGGTGAGCTCTGAATCCAGATTGAAATTTTTCAAATATATTATTGTCCTGCAGGTGGCGGCAGAGCTGTTTCACCACAACTCGTTCTAGAATTTTTGAGAGGAAGGGAAGATTAGAGATAGGTCTATAGTTGACTAATTCATCAGGATTTAGGTTTGTTTTTTTCAAAAGGGGTTTAATCACAGCATACTTAAAGGACTGAGGAACGTAGCCATTTTCTAACGACATATTTATTATGTTATGGATGGAATCTATTATTAGGGGGAGGGCTTCTTTGAGGAGTCTGATTGGAATAGGGTCGAGCAAACAGGTTGATGGTTTTGACGACATGATGACTGAGGTAATCTCCACCTCATCAACAGGAGTAAATTTATCTAATATTATTAGAGGGTCCATATGGAATATTGGCATTACAGACTGAATTTGCTCAGAGCTGATTTTTGGAGTAGCTTTGTTAATTTTGTCTCTAATGGTTGTGATTTTGTAATCGAAGAAGTGAAGAAAGTCATCACAACTAATGTTCGAGGGGATAAGAGACTCATTAGCAGTGTGGGAGTTTGTCAGCCTGGCTACAGTGCTGAACAAAAATCTGGGGTTATTTTTGTTTACTTCTATTAGATTTGAATAGTATCTAGTTCGGGCTTTCCGCAGAGCGGCCTTATAAGTGAGCAGACAGAGCTTCCATGCCTTCAGAGACTGCTCAGAGCGCGAGCGGCGCCAAAGCTTCTCTGTGCGTCTTATATGTTGTTTAAGTGTCCTGAGCTGTAACGTGTACCATGGAGCCGGAGGTCTTGGTTTAATTCTTTTCTGTTTTAGCGGAGCTACAACATCGAGAGCAGATTTTAAGGTGAGCATTGTTCTGTCAACCAATTGATCAGTGACAATTGGATTAAAATTATTGCCATTGTCACATGACATATCTTTCAGTAATAGCTCAATAATTTCTTTAAACTCTGTAACCGATTTATCTGATAATGTTCTTTTCATTATAGTTTTTTTTCTGTGGGACTGGATAGTCTTTTAGTATAAATTGAAAGGTAATTAAGAAATGGTCAGAGAGTATAGGGTTTTGAGGAAGGACAATTAGATCATTAATCTCAATACCATAGGTTAGAACGAGATCTAGAGTGTGATTGTGACAGTGAGTCGGCTTATTCACACTCTGGGTGAAACCGATCCCATCCAGGAGTGCACCAAAAGCATCACTGAGGCAATCACTGCCGTTATCTACATGAATGTTGAAATCTCCAACTATAACAATCCTTTCCCAGTTCAAGACTAAACTTGAGATGAAATCAGAAAACTCTGTCAGGAAGTCGGCATATGGACCAGGAGGTCGATAAATTATTATAAATATAACAGCTTTTTGGTTTTTCCAATTGGGGCACGTAATGGAGAGTGCGAGGCTTTCAAAGGAGAGGTAAGTATAGTTGGGTTTGGGGCTGAGAATTAGACTAGAATGAGAGATGACGGCCACACCACCACCTCGACCTGTGCTCCGGGCACTCTGAAAGTTCATGTGACTTGATGGTGTAGATTCATTTAGTCTAACATAATCATTTTCCCGAAGCCATGTTTCAGTTAGGGCTAACAGATCAATATTAAGGTCGCCAATTAGTTCATTTATTAAAAGAGATTTGGAGGAAAGAGACCTGATGTTTAGCAGTCCACATTTTACACACTTATCATTTTGTTTATTTGTGGCACATTTATTTATTTTTGTTAAGTTATGAGATCTGACAGCTTCCTTGTCAGAGTTTAGGGGTGTTTTATTTGTGCTTTTTGTACGTGGGGCACGTGGGGCACAGTCAATTACAATCTAATACAGGACCCGGGGTCATATGATCTATCCCTCGTGTGTGCAGAGGCTCTGTCTGCTTTTCCCTGGCCCCGTAACATAAAAATGTAACATGAAACATGAATATGCAAATATTATGTTGAGTAGGTTGTCGCCCAGGTTCCTCCCTCCGGCCGCACCAGTCTATTTTTCCGGCCTTGAGTCTCATCCGACCGCCCTGTCCCTGTAAAGGAGCGTCTACACAACCCAGGGAAACGACTGAGGGACCCCGAGAACAAGGGGCCAACGCCCCAGAAGAAAGGGGCCAGGTGAGAAACATCATTGAAAAATATGAAAAACTTGAAATGGAGCGACACAGGAGCAAAGTATCAGACTCTGAAGTGAGGAGAAATATTCAGAGGGAGGAGCCGACACGTTTGAAAAAGAAAACACCAGTTTGCACTGGTCAAGTCAGACGGATGAGACAATGTTTTGAAAAGCAGAAGTCAGTCCAAAGTCGTCCAAATGAAAAAGCCCAGGTCCCCAGAAAAGAACTTCAGACTGAAACCAGGGAAACGACTGAGGGACCCCGAGAACAAGGGGCCAACGCCCCAGAAAAAAGGGGCCAGTTGAGAAACATCATTGAAAAATATGAAAAACTTGAAATGGAGCGACACAGGAGCAAAGTATCAGACTCTGAAGTGAGGAGAAATATTCAGAGGGAGGAGCCGACACGTTTGAAAAAGAAAACACCAGTTTGCACTGGTCAAGTCAGATGGATGAGACAATGTTTTGAAAAGCAGAAGTCAGTCCAAAGTCGTCCAAATGAAAAAGCCCAGGTCCCCAGAAAAGAACTTCAGACTGAAACCAGGGAAACGACTGAGGGACCCCAAGAACAAGGGGCCAACGCCCCAGAAAAAAGGGGCCAGTTGAGAAACATCATTGAAAAATATGAAAAACTTGAAATGGAGCGACACAGGAGCAAAGTATCAGACTCTGAAGTGAGGAGAAATATTCAGAGGGAGGAGCCGACACGTTTGAAAAAGAAAACACCAGTTTGCACTGGTCAAGTCAGACGGATGAGACAATGTTTTGAAAAGGTGATCTGACTGGGGAGTTTAGCTTTTGTATGAATGTGGGGGTGTGTGTGTGTGTGGGGTGGGGTGGGGGGGGGGGGGGAGTGTGAGTGTGTGTGTGTGTGTGTGTGTGTGTGTGTGTGTGAGTGTGTAGAATGATTAATTGTGCATAAAAACAGCAGCATGGACTTTACAAGAGTTCGTGAGGCTGTTTGGGACTTTGGTGATGGACCCAGAAAAGTTACATAATACACCTTTAAAACCAGCCATGAAATTGTAAATGAGCAGAAGAAGAAGAAGAAGAAGAAGCAGTGACACTTTATGATAACGACATTTGTCTTAACAGAGCAGAGGAACTGATATTTGATCCTGGATGACTCAGACGTAGTAACGGCTCAATGAAGAGTCAGGGTCATGGCTTTAATTAAGTCTTTACTCAGTTTGAAACATTCTTTAAAAACTATTTGTTCAATAAACATAAAATCTTGCAAATTAAAAATGTAAATGATGTTTTTTGTGGTGTTGTTTTCTTCATAATGTCCAGTGTTTGTGTTATTGTTAAATGAAACATTTTGGTTTGGTTAAATTTATTTCAAACATTAAGACAAAGATAAAAAATCACATGTTCATTTGTCCAACAGTATCTTCATATCAGAGCAGAAATTGCCGCTGTCACATTGGAGATAAATGTTTTGGTCCCATTTTCTCTCTGCAGGGGGCGCCGCTGGAGAGACATTTTCAAACATATAAGTTTAATTCACATCATTATGTCCAGTTCATCAAAATCAAAAACGCTGTTATGGGTCTGTTTAAATCGGACGATGTTTTGGATTTTTATGTTTTCAAAATGACCGCTTTGTTAAGAGCTCGTCATGACCTCTGACCCTAACACTTATGTAAATTATTTTAATAACTTTTGACCCCAGATCTGTCCTGATGATGCTGCCTCAGTTTGGAGTCTGTCGGATAAAAACTGTAGGACGAGTTTGTGAAAATACAAGATCTTTGGAGATTTTGGACATTTGCGTTTGTTGATCCAAAATGGCCGCCTTTACGTTGGCGATATGGTTTGGTGGTTTCTGTGTCGATGTTCCAAATGCAGACAAACGTCTTCACTTGTACAACTTTTTGATTTAGTTTCATTACAATATTTAATCCCAAAGGCAAAATTTCTCATGTAAAAAATAAATAAATTCTGCTCAAAATGCAGCAAAAAGCTGTGAATCATGAATGTTACATGTTTTTTCTTTATTATTATGCATTTTTTGTGGAGCGACTTATACTCCAGAGCGACGTATAGTCCAGAAAATACAGTAAAATCTGTCTCTCTCTGTATCTGCTGCTGTCAGACTCATTTTGGTCTTAAATGTTCATATTAATAGTTTATTAGTTCGTAGTTTATTTTTTAAGTTTCATTTTGTTTTAGTTCTTTTATTTTTTTAGCTATTTTGAGTTGTTGTTTTTGTTTATTTGTTTATTTGGGTTTTTTGTTATTTTGAGGGTTTTTAAAGTTATTTTTATCATATTTTATATTTATTTTGAGTTTGTTTTTTATTTTACTTTATTTATTTTTTGTTATTTATAGTTAAGTTTTTTTTTTTCTTCGTTATTTTGAGGGGAGGGTTTGGAAAAAAAAACAACTGTGTCCTCTCTGTCTCTGCTGCTGTCAGACTCATCATTTTGGTCTTAAATGTTCATATTAATAGTTTATTCGTAGTTTATTTTTTAAGTTTCTTTTTGTTTTGTCTTTTTTGTTTTGTTTTTTTTTTGGTATTTTGAGTTGTTTTTGTTTTTTATTGGAAAAAAAATCTGGGTTGGGTTGGAAAAAAAATCTGTCCTCTCTCTGTCTCTGCTGCTTCAGACTCATTTTGGTCTTAAATGTTCGTATTAACCCTCTACATGATCCTAGGAATCTTTTTTTTTTTTTTGTTATTTTGAATTTTTTTTTATTAATTAATTTTTTTTTATTTTGAGAGGGTTTTTTTGTTTGTTTATTTTCTTAAATTTTTTTAGTTATTTAGATGTTTTTTTGTTAATAATA